>NC_090233.1:39430341-39557841 GCF_024489055.1 Chanodichthys erythropterus | reverse complement strand
ACACAGATATTTAGCGAAATACCATCTTTTAAGTTCCACAGACAAAAGTCATACAGGTTTGGAATGACATGAAGGTGAGTAAATGATGACAGAACTTAAATTTTTGGGTGAACTGTCCCTTTAATGTCAGTCCTATGAAAGATTTTTGCCTCAGTTAGATTTGGCATGAATCCCTTGTCTCAGCATCACTAGGTTTCCTCATTTTTTCTCACAGGTGTTGTAGAATATCTTAGTAATGGTGGAGTTGCAGAAAATCACAAAGACTTTAAGGAACTGCGTTACAGCGATTGTTTAACTAACTTCAGCTGCAACGGAAAAAATGGCAAGCCTGATGGCAGTATTACACACAGTTTCCAGCTGAAGAGTGCCTACGAGGGAAATCTCATGCCCTACACCAACTACACTTATGATTTCAAGGTGAGAAGATTGCATAATTCAGTTTTTTTTTTTTTTTTTTTTTTTATTCAGAATCAGAATAGAGATCATATGATGTCTTGGGAATTTTCTATACCAGGGCTCCAGACAGGACAAAAAAAATATGAATTGGGTTCCATCTGCTCCAAAAATGAAACTTTTTAGGGAAACAACTTTTTTATGGACAAATTACAGAATTAGGTCAATGAGTTTGTTCAGAAGTGCTTCAGTTCATTGAGTTCATAGCTTCTTGCTTGTTTTCTTTAGAATGCCATTATTTATTATAGCACACTGTTTTTAATTTATTACAACAAAACTTTATAAATATGTATCTTTAATAGTTATATGAATATCAAGTCGGTAAATAAGCTGATGTAAGTCTCACAAACCTAAGGAACACATCCAAATAAATGTTGCTGGTTCACATTGAGAGAGTCAGTAATGATTCAAGCAAGTCTGATTCAAGCTCTAACTCATGAGCAAATTTGAGATATTTTGACAGGCTCATTAAAAAGACTTGTTCATTATTGAATCATGACTTGCTTTGTTACTGTATTGCATGGAAACCAGGGCGAAACCGTTTTTGTCACAGTCTAGATCAGGGGTGTCAAACTCAGTTTCAGCCCTGCAGAGTTTAGTTCCAACCCTGCTCCAAACACACACACCTGTAGTTTTCAAATAGGCCTGAAGGACTTGATTAGCTGAATCAGTTGCGTTTAATTAGGGTTGAAGCTAAACTCTGCAGGGCTGTGGCCCTCCAGGAACTGAGTTTGAAACATGGTCTAGATGCATGCTGCATATTGAGATTTGTACCCCTTTTTAAAACCTGCTTCCTCTTTTTTCTTTCTTTTTCTTTTTTTTTTTTTTGAAGGGTGTGATTGACTACGTCTTCTTCTCTAAGACACATATGAGTGTTTTGGGTGTTCTGGGTCCACTGGAGACTCAGTGGCTGAAGGACAACAACATAACCGGCTGCCCACACCCGCACATCCCCTCTGATCACTTTTCCCTCCTGGCTCAGCTGGAGTACCACCCGCCTTTACCCCCCCTCAACGGGCTGCATCTGCCTGTCCACAGGTAGTGCAGCCCCCTTCCCCTACTCTCCTAAACCCCAAATCATGGACAAACTCCTATCATGAGCCCCTAAAAATATAGGCACACACATTAAGGAGTGAAGTACTCACCTACTTTGTTCCTTTTTTAACCTTTGCACACGATTGTATGATCTTATTATTACGTTTTCCAACTTGAAAACAAAAGCTTAATACCAAATTAGGGTTGGGATTCTCTGTTTGGTACTAAACAAATGCTGCTTTCAGGGAAATTGATCCATTTGTCTGAATCTAAATGTGAGATTGTATAAGCCATGTGTCAGTATATGGATGGTAGAAATGTGTAACAAATATTCGTAGACAGATCGTGTAGCATAACAATGTCAGCATGAGTATTAAGACTGTTTAAGTCAGCATCCTCTTTTAAATTCCCGTTCAAAACCTCATAAATTTGACAAAAAGCATAAAGAAATCAAATTAAATTTTGCAACATCAAATATTACAGTCACTGCATCCTGTCCAATACAAACTCAAGTTCCCCTATTTAACGTTACCAGAAGATGCATTTGCATTAAGTTTATGAAGTGGAAAACTAGAATGAGGTTGGAATTCTCAGCAGTCTATTTTTAATTGAAAATTCTTCTTAGTGCAATGTGAAATATTATGCAAAACATTTCTTTAAGTCCAAAATGTACACTATTAAAGAGGATCCCAGCCCTACTGATTGTAACCCAGCTGTGTATGTTTGCTGTTTTCTTTTGCTGCTTGCAACAACATTTAAATCACAAATCACCATACTGATGTATATTTACACAATACAAAGTTCTCCCAGCCTCATTGATGTCAACGAGCATCTCATCTGATTGGCAGGGTTGGTGTTATTGGTACAATTTATTGCTTTACTCACTTTTACGTTCTTTCAAACCTGTATTACAATGTCTTCTGTGGAACAAAAAAAGAGACATGTTGGTAACCAAACAGTTTGGTTACCGTTGACTTTGTATGAACAAAAACACTGAGACATTTTTTTGTGATGATATGATGACAGAATCAGCTTTGTTGTGTTGTTTCACACTTTTTTCAGAGCTAATGGCTAGTCAGCTGCATCGGTACAAATTGAACGTCAATTCATGTTTATTAGTGGCATTTTGTGATTTGTTGGAAATTAGAAAAATGACAAGACGCTCTCATTTTATTTGTTTGGCAAAAGTATATGATTTAAAGGGGTCCTGACATGAGAAATTAAATTTGCCTTGATCTTTTGACATATAAGAGGTCTTTATACCATTAAAACATCCTGCAAGTTTCAGAGCTTAAAACATCTTCCTCATTCTTAACAAAGCATTTATTTAATCAAGCTCCAAAAAAGGCTCATTTGGATATTGGGGGACGGCAAATACATTTGCATGTACCTACACCGCAAGTGTCGCGTCAAAAGTAAATAAAACCCATTAAAATCACTGACGCTTTCTACACTGAATAGTTCATACCTGTTCACTTAACTGTATGTCAACAAGCGGACAAATGGAAGAGTAAATAGAAGCATAAAGGAGCATTCGCTTTGACTCGTTCAGTTTAAACAGCTCGTTTGCGTCTCTGTAAAGACTTCAGAAGGATCCCAGCATCAGAAACGAGTGGTAATGGCGTCCCGGATAACATAGAAGGATTAAATGTTTGTTCAGAGAATTTGACTGCAAATTGTTTTGTAAATGAGGCATAGTGTAAAGAAGAATTTGCATAGAAATCACATTGGATCTGACAGCAGCAAATTGCAAATCGTAAACAATTTTTATAATGTTCTGTCTGTAAATGATGATGTTTTATAGATAATGTTTTCAAAACACTTGCGTGCAATAGCGAGTGGGCGCTGATACTGTTTCCTATGCAGTGATGTTAGCCAATCATAACAATGGCTGTTTACAGAAAAGCCTTAAAGGAGCCACCTCTTAAAAACAGGTAATTTAATAGTTTTTTCAACATTTTATATATATACATAATTACATGCACACACAGTGGGTACGGAATGTATTCAGACCCCCTTAAATTTTTCACTCTTTGTTATATTGCAGCCATTTGCTAAAATCATTTAAGTTAATTTTTTTCCCTCATTAATGTACACACAGCACCCCATATTGACAGAAACACACAAAATTGTTGACATTTTTGCAGATTTATTAAAAAAGAAAAACTGAAATATCACATGGTCCTAAGTATTCAGACCCTTTGCTCAGTATTTAGTAGAAGCACCCTTTTGATCTAATACAGCCATGAGTCTTTTTGGGAAAGATACAACAAGTTTTTCACACCTGGATCACACCTGGAGCCACTCCTTCGTTATGTTAGCTGTGTGCTTAGGGTCATTGTCTTGTTGGGAGGTAAATCTTCGGCCCAGTCTGAGGTCCTGAGCACTTTGGAGAAGGTTTTCGTCCAGGATATCCCTGTACTTGGCCGCATTCATCTTTCCCTCGATTGCAACCAGTCGTCCAGTCCCTACAGCTGAAAAACACCCCCACAGCATAATGCTGCCACCACCATGCTTCACTTTTGGGACTGTATTGGACAGGTGATGAGCAGTGCCTGGTTTTCTCCACACATACCACTTAGAATTAAGGCCAACAAGTTCTATCTTGGTCTCATCAGACCAGAGAATCTTATTTCTCACCATCTTGGCAAACTCCATGTAGGCTTTCATGTGTCTTGCACTGAGGAGAGGCTTCCGTCGGGCCACTCTGCCATAAAGCCCCGACTGGTGGAGGGCTGCAGTGAAGGTTGACTTTCTACAACTTTCTCCCATCTCCCAACTGCATCTCTGGAGCTCAGCCACAGTGATCTTTGGCTTCTTCTTTACCTCTCTCACCAAGGCTCTTCTCCCCCGATAGCTCAGTTTGGCCAGACAGCCAGCTCTAGGAAGGGTTCCAGTCGTCCCAAACATCTTCCATTTAAGGATTATGGAGGCCACTGTGCTCTTAGGAACCTTAAGTGCAGCAGAAATGTTTTTGTAACCTTGGCCAGATCTGTGCCTTGCCACAATTTTGTCTCTGAGCTCTTCAGGCAGTTCCTTTGACCTCATGATTCTCATTTGCTCTGACATGCACTGTGAGCTGTAAGGTCTTATATAGACAGGTGTGTGGCTTTCCTAATCAAGTCCAATCAGTATAATCAAACACAGATGGACTCAAATGAAGGTGCAGAACCATCTCAAGGATGATCAGAAGAAATGGACAGCACCTGAGTGTCACAGCAAAGGGTCTGAATACTTAAGACCATGTGATATTTCAGATTTTCTTTTTTAATAAATCTGCAAAAATGTCAACAATTTTGTGTTTTTCTGTCAATATGGGGTGCTGTGTGTACATTAATGAGGAAAAAAATGAACTTAAATGATTTTAGCAAATTGCAATATAACAAAGAGTGAAAAATTTAAGGGGGTCTGAATACTTTCCGTACCCACTGTGTATATTTATATATATATATATATATTGTGCAAAACAATTTATTATTAACATTATAACTGGACCTCAAGGAACATATTAAAATAATAAAAAATTTAAAAAAAATCCATGTCATGACCCCTTTAAGATAATTTCTATAGTAAGAGGTCATTTTTATCACCATTATATCTAAATTTTTATGTTTCTCAAGGATTTATGTTTCAGAGTTTACTCAATTTCTCTAAAAGCTGGAATGACTTGAATGAACGCTACATTACTTTTTAATTGTGAACAGATTTTAAAACAGTTAGCATCATACACTTTGCAATTTTGTAAATGGTTACAGAAACCTGGGCATCATACACTAAACTAGTGTTTCCCAAACTTTTTTCAATCTTTGAAAATTTGAAAAATCTTTGAAAAAAAAGATACCTTGAAAATTATCGATTTTCAGTACCACAGGGAAGAACAGCCGAATATAGGCCTACTGTCATATATATTTTTAATTACGTTAAATATATGTTATATGTTAATTTAATTGATTAGGCTCCAAAAATAAAACAACTTTTAATGTAATTGAACTTAAAACAATCTTAACATAAACCCATAATAAATGTCATATTTAGGCCTACCTGTGGCAGGAAATATACAGAAATTGAATAAAGTTAGCAAACGGTCTACACTAGATAAATTATAAATTAAACATATTAATCCATATTAAAGCTACAAAAGTTCATTAGTCAAGAGCAGTGAGTAATTTTCTCTGTTACCTTTGTTCTTTGATTAACATTAAAGATAGCAGCATTAATGGCTGCTGTCACTTTAATATCTGCCACCACTGCACATGATGCATATTTGGCACGTTGCATACATGTTCGTTTAATACTTATTTAACTGCTCTTGAGGATATTAGACAAAACTGACATTTTGGCATAATTTTCAGTGTTGTTATTCGTTCAAGCGTGAAAGGAAACTAAATTCTGGCGCTGTCTGTGCGCACAATACTGGCGGTCGTATTTCGGTGCATCGTGTGTCTGTCAGAACATTCACAGACAGTGTGCGTTCTCATTTGTCTTGTCACGCTTGAATGGTATAAAAGCATTTGCATGAAGAAGAAAGTGATCATATAATGTAACGGTAGCCAAAGATGACAGAGAGAAAAATAAGTATATTAAAAAATATTTTTAACGCATTAAACAGATAAAATCAATCGCATGCGTTAACGTTGACAGAACTACTTATAGGATATAACCGATGTGTTTGTGAATATGAGGCAAGACATACATAGTGACAATATTTTCGTGTGTATTTGACTGTAAACGTAACAAGCCATGAAAAAGAGGTGGCTTTATATGTACGCACTGGGAATGAAGCACGGGAATTAAATGTGCAACCCCCGCCGAAATTCAGACCAGCCTTATTAGTTATTTGTTATTTGGGACATCACAGATTGGTGGTACATAATAAATGATTTTTTACACATTTTAGCAATTTAAAAATGTTTGAAGGAGTTTTTACACAGCACCCCTTCTCTCGCCAGACGGCACCCAGTTTGGGTAACGCTGCACTAAATGACTGAGGATCACATTCTACCAAACTTTAAAGTCGTTCCAAACACATTAACACATGCAGTAACAATAGCCTTGCTATCAAATAAATTATATAAGAAAACTTGTGTTCTAATTTTGGCTCAAATAATCAAACGTGTTTGATATGTTCTGACTGGATGGATTATAGACTAAGGCTAAAAAAAAAATTCATGCCCATCATCAGAGCTGGGTAGATTACTTATGAATTGTAATCAGTTACTGATTACAAATTACATGACAAAATTTGTAATCAGAATAGAATCACTTAGATTACACATTTTTGGTAACGTAATCTGACTACTTTTGGATTACATTTAAATTACTTTTGTGCTAACCTTTATTTCAGGGGTAGGCAAGTTCGGTCCTAGAGAGCCGCTGTCCTGCTGAGTTTAGCTCCAACCTTAATCAAACACACCTGAACAAGCTAATCAAGCTCTTCAGGATTACTGAGGATATAGGCAGTTGAAGGTTTTTTTTCAAGGTTGGAGCTAAACTCTGCAGGACAGCGGCTCTCTAGGACCAAACTTGACTACCCCTGCCTTATTTGATGTCACATATATTGTAGGATACAAAGAAAAAATATATTCCAAAAAATATAGTCCTTTTCACCAACAAGAGCCTCAACAGATTCTTTTTAAAGTACAATGTATGGACAGATAATACTTCAAAATACTAACACTAATGTACCTGTTAGTGTTTGCTGATAGTAACACTGAATAAATCCAAATCAAATCTTATGATTTTAAAACATATTTACTTAAAATTAAGTAAAATTTAGTAAACAGCAACATAACAAAATATATATATTGAAAAACATGAAATTCACAACAATATCACTGCTACATCAAATATTTCATCTTGCTACATCATATTTCATATATATCTATCTTTCTCACCGCCGGAAAAACTCAAAGAATCACGAACGTATATAAGCGGCAAGTTTATTATGAAAAAAATATAAACGTTAAAAAAATGAAAAATGAGGAGAATCAATGAATTGTGAACAATTTACTGCCATTGTGTAAATAATATGTAATCATGTAATCCATAAAAAAGTAACTGTAGTCTGATTACGAGTATTTAAAAAAAAAAAAGTAGTTTACTCTAATTACAAGTACTTGATTTTTGGAGTCTGATTACGTAATCCAGATTACATGTAATCTGTTACCCAGCTCTGCCCATCATACATTATGCAGTTTTCTGTGAAATCAAATGTTCACATTGGCTCTGACTTTAGATAACTTGTGTTGAATTGTCCAGAGTGTAAATTGAGGCAAAAATCTGAAGAAAAGTCGTGTAGTGGATTTGGGCAAACTAGTAACTTCTAAAGCATTTTATTTGATATCAGTGTTGTTGTTTGTTACATGACTATTGTACTGTGGGAACATTTCTCTGCATAATTGCTTGTGAATTGTTTTTTGTTCAAACAAGCAATCATATATATATATATTTTTTTAAAGCGAGGTATTGAGTTAAGATGTGAGGAGTATAAGTTGTTGGTAGTACTCAGTGTTGGGGGTGACGCATTACAAGTAACAAGAGTTACGTAATCAGATTACTTTTTCAAGTAACTAGTAAAATAACGCATTTTAAAATTTACAACAAAATATCTGAGTTACTTTTTTCAAGTAAGTAACACAAGTTATGTTGATTTCCCATTTATTGACTGACAGCTCTCTTGTCAAAAAGTACAGAGGTGTCAGGTGTGAACATGATGGTTTTTGTAGTTCTGGACTAAATGTGAATGTGCATTTACTAATTGCACCTGCACAAAAAAAAAAAAATCAGTATTCCTCAAAATCAATAAAATCAGTGAAATGCAAAATCAGAATACTATGCAAACCTTCAATAATTAAATAAAACATATATTTTTATGAATTTAATCTCTATTGACCAAAAATAGAACATTTTTGTTATATAAAAAAAACCCAATCCCAACCCAGGTGAAAAAAGTAATGCAAAAGTAATGTAACACATTACTTTTCTTAAAAAGTAACTAAGTAACACATTTTTTTATGGGAGTAACGCAATATTGTAATGCATTATGTTTAAAAGTAACTTTCCCCACCACTGGTAGTATTTGTCTAATCGACACATCCGGGCTCACACAATGAATATTTGGACAAAGCTATAGCTTTCCTAACATGCTTTAGCAGACTGTGCCTTGTTCTGTGTTGAGCTGGTATGATCAAAAAGCTTCAAAAGGTCAGAGGTGTTGAAGTTGACTATGAGGAGTTGGACTATGTATGTTGCATGTTATTTACTGCCATTGTCTTTGGGGTGTGTGGGGGGGGGGGGGGGGGTGAGAAAAACAATAACCACGCTGATTAACTCCCATCCCTATAAAGTTTAATTACATATTTGGTTTTGATACAGACAACACATTTACATTTTTTATATCTGATGGTCATCAGAAACTTACTTTATTTAATAAGGAAATGATAAGTAATATTTGACATTGCATAATTTCTAAAAGCAGAACATCCAACACAACAAGAACAAAAATAGGAGTCTTATTAGCATCTATGAAGTCACTTGCAGAAAATGATTTCATTCCACTTTGTTCAAACTGTGCCTAGTCTGAATCATCTTTTCTACAGCAGCACTGCCTGTGAAAGCAAGACGCTTACAGAGTGAGCCAGCACCAGCATCCATCCCTGCACCGTTCCATCCACTCATCCATTCATCCACCCATCCATGTCTATTCTTCACCAGAGAGACATGATGACTAAAGTGACCGTGACCCAGTTATAATGTTGTCAGCTTGCTTTGCATTGTTTCCCTGGTTTAGTGGTAGCAGTAGTTTTGTTTTCTAAGGCTTATATTATGTTTGAAACATATCCAGTAGTCATTACAGAAATTCCCACTGAACCAACTGAATATATTTCCAAATATAATTGGTGAAGGGCCTTAGTTCAATTACGATATTTAAGTATCTTTTAAAAATGTATACTAGGAAAAAACATTACTGGTGTGCATCTTGAGACAAAACAGTGGCAGTGACATATTTTAAGTTGCTTTTAGTTAAAACAGCTGAAACATGCATTTTAATCTAGGACTATCTTAAGCCTTGTCTGTGAAACCGGGGGACAGTGTTTTAAAACTATTAATAAATGCATTAATAAATGCATGTTAAAATAGTGTCAGTCTTTCATTGAATGTGGACTGAGGCACCAGGGATTGAGGTCAGTCACATGATTGTGATGTAATGTAAAGCATAATTTTCCTAATAAACTTGGGACAATTATTTTCAGTTTCCCAACATGATTATGGCTTTATCAATGTCTTTTCCCAATGCCTCAACTGAGGAATACACATTTCTAAATTTTGTTTGGTCTATGAACGCATATGGTTATGATATGGAAAACAAAAATCTTTATTGTTGTTTTGCAACTGAAAATGGTGCTGCATGTGGCCCATTTGTAAAACAAACTGAAATTCCTGTCCTAGTGTCCTACCTTAAAGGCAATAAAGATGTCATTTTAAAGTAGAAGGTTGTGAGATTTTTATTTCAAAGAAATAATTACAGGTTTTGTAGGCAGCCTACAATAACATTAAAAAAAAAAAAATGTGGCTGTAGTAGCTTGAGTTGGCTGTTTGAACGAAAGGAAAAGTTGAGAAAATGGAAAATAACTTTCTTGCGGTTCTTCTTGTCCACATTGATTTATGCCACAGTGGGCACAGCAGTTTCCTTTACAGCTCTTTTGCTAAAGGAAAAAACAAAAACAAAAGGAGAAGATAGTTAGACAATGCAAAGAAAGAAAAAACAAAAGGTCAAATCTAGATTAGACAGTTTTGGTTTTGGGAGTCAAAACTTAGTATCCTACCTTCTCATTACTTTTGAGATGAAATTGTTGATCCATCGTGCATCAGGGTTTATGCAAACTGTTTTGTTGTCCTTTTTGGTAATCCTGAAGAATTTAAAGAGATATGATGAATATATGTAACAATATTTGTCTGGCTTGCACAAATACAATTCATTTGTAGGAGCTATAAGTGACATTTTGTCTGAGAGCTGTGTAGGCAAATGTGCAAATAATGTAACATATTTTCGAGAGCTCTGAGGTTTTTTAGAACAGAGGAAATGTGCACCCCTTGCACATTTCCCCCATGTCTGTGATTGAAGTGTAGAAGCAAAACATCATGACTCACAAGATCTCGGTTTTGCGACAGTGTGCTCCTGGAGGCAGGATCTCAATCCTCTGGAATAGTCGAGGTGGGATTACGGATGAGCTGGTGGTCAGACACTGACACATGTTATTGGTAGCAAAGCCATCCATTGGGATTGCTGAAAGGCAAACAGTTAGAATTATGTTTCTCAAAAGTACAATATTTATCAGAATCAAAAGCAGAATGAATGGCTTATTTGTAAAAAAAATAAATAAATACATTTGTCCTTACAACAAAAACTGAGAGAATAATGAACAGATTAGCCTTTTAAACTTTAAAAGCACATGGTTTATACATATATTTATGATCAAATTAAATTATTAATGAAATGAAATTATAAAAAAATTATATAATATAATTTAAAATGTAAGAATTAAATAAGACAATATTTTTTTTCTGTACTCTTACCATCGAGGGTTGTGAAGCAGTAGACGGCAGCAGCTGCCAGCAGTAAATAAGAGTGCAGTGCCATGTTGAGGATGAGATCAGATGTGCAGTGAAGCAAGTTATGTGACAAAAGGCATCTTTGGCCCAGTTTATATTGATGCTCAAAAGAGGAAGTGATAAAGGAAAAAAAACATATGCATATGAGTCGGAATTTCAGGGGAAAATATTTTTCTAGCTTTACTCTAAAAGGAGATGGAAATATAATACCGTAAACTCACATGTTATTTACTTCCATGTAAAATGTATTGCATATTTATTTCCAGCTCCACATCCCATTTTATTTTTTGGGACTTTATGTTTCAATTTACGGTATTGTAGCAATTTATGGTTACACTTAATTTTAGGGTTCTTGTTAAACGTACTTATGTTAGATTTAATCACCATTGGCAGTGTGATTAATTGTAATGCTTTTTGTCTCAGTTGGTCAGAACAAAAGTGGCAGACATGTTACTTGATCAGATTTCTGGTGAAAATTCTTATTTTGGTCATACTTCCAAGATGTAGAATCTGTGATTCTGAAGTACAGAATTCACACCGATATGGTGACTGACAGCAAACATTAGATTCATCAGCGCTGAGGAGCCGTGCCCATGCACAACCCATGTAAAGATGGTAATTCTGCAAATAACTGCAATTGACCCTTTGCAGGGAGTTTGATTGACAAGCGATCTAACCAATCATGACGCCAAATCCACCATATTGTCCGACAGAGCAGTCAGGAGTTAGAAGACTAACCTCAGTGGACTTGAATTTGAAAAATGTGTATTTACGTTTTTTCCGCGTTTGAAACAACATTCCTTCTCATGTTCGTTCATGTTTATTTGATGATATTAATTAACTAGTAGGAAGAGATGATCGGTTCACGAGCCGCTTGAGCTGAGGCGCTACAGCGATCTGTCACGACCATGGTCACGACACATTAAAGAGCCACGAAAGGGTTTTCTCAAAAAATTACACAATCTGAAAGCTGGGACTTTGTTTATTATCATAAGTAACCTGCTCTGTCTTGTCTGTCGACGTGTTGTCAGTGTCCTCTTTGCTCCGCGATGTATTTTTCACTCTGACAGTGCCATGGCTTGTCGGACAAAGCAACAGTAACTAAGGGGGGGCAGGTCTTTGCTAAGGTTCAATTGCAGGTTTCAAACAGAGATGGCGACAAAGAGGCAAAACTTACAGACTGCAGCTTTCAATTGGTGATAATTAACACATGGCAATGAATTTTGTATTTGTTTTTTGTAATATCATTTGCATTTTTTATTTTCTATTGTATTAGTTATTAGAATTAATCAGGAATAAAAACTCAGTGTCATTAGAAGAATGTATAGCCTAAAATTATCCATCCTACTGAATGCAATAAGATGAAAACAGCTCAATAATAAAATATAAATAATTAGGCATGATACCCATACATTCTTCAGGGGGAAATGCATGCATACATGCTTTAATAATTTTTAAAAAGATGGTTGCTGTCATATTGTATTTTTCTTATCGCAATTCTTGCAGTTCTCTTATTCGCAAACTAGGACTTTCACTGTTTCACTTTGGTAAATGGTTTCCATTCTCTTGAAAGGATTTTAAATGTAACTTTCAGTTTCGTGTTTTAGTCCATGAGGGAGACTAAAAGGTGATGTTGCCTTATCACCATAAAAACAAACTGGCTTGACTGATAGATTTTGAGCTTCTGATTGCTTTCTCCCCCAGATATGATGCACACAAAAAAAACAGTCATCTGACATTTGTGTTGTGAGATCTGAGGACTGATTTCACTGTTATGGGAAAATAAATCTTTTATCGGATGATTCATAATAATACTTCCATGTAAAATGTCAAAGTTCAAGCATAATCTTAAAGGGTTAGTTCACCCAAAAATGAAAATAATGTAATTTATTACTTACCCTCATGTCGTTCCACACCCGTAAGACCTTCGTTAATCTTCGGAACACAAATTAAGATATTTTAGTTGAAATTCGATGGCTCCGTGAGGCCTGCATAGGAAGCAATGGACACTTCCTCTCTCAAGATCCATAAAGGTACTAAAAACATATTTAAATCAGTTCATGTGAGTACGGTGGTTCAATATTAATATTATAAAGCGACAAGAATATTTTTGGTGCGGCAAAAAAACAAAATAACGACTTATTTAGTGATGGCCGATTTCAAAACACTGCTTCATGATGATTCGGAGCGTTATCAATCAGCGTATCGAATCATGATTCGGATCGCATGTCGAACCACGTGAAATCACGTGACTTTGGTGCTCCAAACCGCTGATTCGATACACTGATTCATCTGTGCTCCGAAGCTTCCTGAAGCAGTGTTTTGAAATCGGCCATCACTATATAAGTCGTTAGTTTGTTTTTTTGGCGCACCAAAAATATTCTCGTCGCTTTATAATATTAATATTGAACCACTGTACTTACATGAACTGATTTAGATGTGTTTTTAGTAACTTTATGGATCTTGAGAGAGGAAATGTTATTGCTCCCTATGCAGGCCTCACGGAGCCATCGGATTTCAACTAAAATATCTTAATTTGTGTTCCGAAGATTAACATCTTACGGGTGTGGAACGGCATGAGGGTAAGTAATAAATGACAGAATTTTCATTTTTGGGTGAACTAACCCTTTAATCTCTTTCTATATATTTTTAAACCACACATAAGTCAGGAACAGTAAAATATTTGATACAAGGAATATAAATTGTATTTATATTAAAGTTAAATGGTTATATAGTGTCTGTGTTACAGTGTAATTATACATTTAAGTAATTAACAACATACTATAAGGTTAGAATTAGGAGTTGGTTTAGGGTTAGCTGCATGTATTATGCATAATTTATAGTTATTACTTACTGCAATAACTACATGTAACGTGTGTAGCAAGGACACTGTAATATAGTGTTACTAAATTACTGAAGACAAAAGAGCAAGCTTAGACTCAAATTCTTGTTTTGTTTAAGATGGGGAATTTTAGTGTACAGAATGAATAATCAATGTCTGATCATTTTGCTGAAACTTGTTTACCAAAATAGTTTGATGTTTAACACAAATGCCTTGATGGACAGACAGAAATTGCAAAATAAGGGAACAGAAAATGCTGCCTTTGTCGAGCTGTAGATTGTGTCTATTTTCAGACTGCAGAGCTCTGAGCAACTGCTGGCTTGGGCATTTTGCTACATGTCTTACCGTAAATGAAGAGGCACCATGACCAGCATCAGATAGCTCTGCCTGCATCAAAGGTCATGGGTCAGCAAGACAAATGTCCATAAACACCTGCAAAAAAATTACTGGAATGGTTGAAAACAAAATGGTTCTGAAGTGGCAAGCAATATAAATCCAAATGAACATCACTGGAGGGATCTGAAGCAGCAGTTGGAAGAAGGCAGTTTTGATATTAAAATTGGAGCAGTTTGCAAAAGAAAAGTAGGCCAAACAACCAGAAGAGAGCTTTAAGAACATCACTGGTTTCTATGAAGTAAATAATTAATATTGTTTAAAGCTCTGTTATTTTATTAAATTTAAAGTGCAAAAAATACTGTCCAAGCCATTTTAGGATTTCAGTTTGTATTTTTTTTTTTTTTTTTTTAAATGGTAAACCAAAGAAATAAGTATGTGAATATGAAAAGATGTTTTCATTTCAAGATTCTGTGATTAGTGAATGAATGAATGAATTATGCAAAAGTTCTATTTAATTTGGCCGTATTTGTATGGGTTTTGTTTAATTATCAAAACCATATTGACCTTTGTCTCTGAATCCAAAGATATCTTTTGACTATAAATTGCTTTTGACCTTTACAATAACCTTCTTGCCTACATGTTTATAAGCCTACATAAACCAGTATAATAAATATCTTCTCACGTATATATTTTAGAATGTAAGTCCCAAAGAGGGCAACTCAAGCTTTGATCTGGTTTCGTTTACTTCAAAAGGATCCTTTGTTTTTCAGTTGCAAAATGTTCTTATAAACCGTGTCATTTCTGTGTATACTAATACATATTTTTGTAAAAAATAAAATCAAATAAAAAAATACTCTATGACAAAATGACTTGAAAATGTATGGGTGTTTATTTGTGTATGGATTACAGGTGAATTCTCACATTGTTGACATTTTTCTGAAAGTCATGAACATTTTCATTACATCTCAAATTATGTACTTTATTTAGTTTAACAGCATTTTGTGGTGAAATTACATTTTAACTAATTTTCGCCTATAATTTTATAGCTAGAAACTTTTTTTTCCATAGGGTTAAACCATGATGAAGCTTATTTTTGTTACTTCTTCACTGATTCCGAGTATTGTTTAAAGTGTCTGCCAGCTCCATCTTCACTGCTCTGTTCCTCTTCAGTTGGTTTTTATCATATTAAGCAGATTCCTATTAACCTTTTTTATGGATACTGGGTTAAACATTTATTTTTGCATTATTTAAACAGGGGTTCTCTCAGCTGGGGGACCTAAGCACACTTTCAAGGGGCTGCAAAACTTAATAAAGGTTATAGGCCATTAAAAATGAACATTTCTAATGTTTTTAGAATTTGTTTATTTTTTGTTTTTTATTATTATTTTTATTATTTATTTATTTATTTATTTTTTGCTATTTCGTGGGCCTAACTATAACCTATGTCATTTTTCCTAATAGAGTACGATTGGAAACTAAAATCAGGCTGTGGAATCGACCGAACATATAGGCTAGCTAATAATCGCAAAACAGGGTTTTTTTTTTTTTCTTTCTTTCTTTTTTTCCAGCTCTTCAGAATGGTAAACAGCAATTTGACATTCAGTCTCTTGATCAAAACATTATCCACAAAATCCACAGCACCAAGTGAGTGGTTTAATAAGTTCATTAATAGACTATATATGTGGGTAGTAGTAGGCCTATAGACGTAGCCTATGTCATCTACACAATGCGTTGAGGCTTTTGTTCCACTTTCCGATCACGAAATAGATGTAGCAGGCTTCAAGGACTCGCACTGATATTTAGCATGTGGGGGCGCATCTGTGGGTTCTGACCACACGACGCTCCACTCATTGCTGCAATAGAGGTATGACTCATAATTCACAGATTACTCATAGGGAGCCCTAATAAATGAAAAGACTTTTATGAGTTTATGAGATTAAATCCCATAGGTATTTCCCTACTCCCCCATGGCTGATGTCACAGCCCTCATCCTAAATTGTTTTATAATGATTGTTCACAGGAGAAAAGTATGACAGAAGAGGCATTAAGCTTTATTTAGTGCCCTTAACTACATGTTTATTTAAATAGCAAGTTTATTAATGACAAAAGTTATTCTGCCCTCACAATGGCATCCCTCTTCCCAAAGTTAGACAGATACAGTAGGTAAACTCTTTCCAACACGTAGGCTTGTGGGAGAATGCTGCTTTATTCCACACCACAATGAATATGTTGAAACAGAGAGAAACTACAGAAAGGAGATGTAAATATAATAATAATAATATAGAACTACTTAGTTATCTCCAACAACATAACAATGTTAAAATGCCTGAAATTCCATATCTCCATACCTATTATTCCATCTTTGAAGGCAGGAGAAGGACTGTGTCTGAGATGGGATGTAAGTAGACCTTTGGTATTCCGTCTTTTATTGTCTTAACTTCAACCTTCCTGACTCTTCATTGTTTCCTGGGAAACTCTTTTGTATAATGCCAATGGGCCAGTAATTTCTTACTTGACTTTCCTTGAGCAGGACTACGTCTCCATGTTTAAGGTTACGTTCCTCTCTTTGCCACTTTCTGCAATTTTAAAGAGTGTTTAGTTACTCACTTCTCCATTGATGCCAAAAGGTGTTAGCTAAACTTTGAACTTGTCTCCACTGGCGGACGTAGAGGTCCCTTTCATTAAAGTTGCCATTTGGAGGTGCACAAGCACAAGCGTGCTAGTCTTTTGTGTGAGAAGTGTTGCTGGGGTTAGGATGAGTGGATTGTTCAGATCTGTTGATACTGGTATTAATGGACGAGCATTTACAATATCTGAAACCTCTACCATGAATGTGATAAGGACTTCATGGATGAGATTTGTTTGACTGATTTTCAGCAACATAGAATCAAGGATGTGCCTGGTGATGCCTATCATGCATTTCCAGCTGCCTCCCATGTGTGATGAGTGTGATGGGTTGAAACTCCAAGTGCACCCGTTGTGACTTAGGAAATTCTGTATTTCTTTGTTACTTGTGTCTGTACTGAATTTTAGTTCTTTACATGCCCCAACAAAGTTTGTACCACAGTCAGATCTTATCTGTTTAGCTGGTCCGCGAATGGAGAAGAATCTTTATAGAGCATTTATGAAGCTTGAAGTGTCCAGTGATTCAATCACTTCAATGTGTATAGCTCGTGTGCTCATGCATGTGAAGAGCACTGCCCAGCATTTGTTACTAGCAAGACCTCCTCTGGTTCATCGTGATGTGATTTTCCATGGTCCAAATACATCCAGTCCGACATAAGGGGGAATCAGTGCTCAGGCAGTCCACAGGTAAGTCAGTCATTTTTTGTGTTCTATCTTCCGTCTCAGTTTGCGGCAGGTGACACAATGATGGATAATGCTACTGATTCTTCATTTTCCACCAATAATCCACAGACCTGCAGCTCTTAAGGCACCTTCTGTGAAATGGCACCCTTGATGTTGAACCTGGGAGTGATAATGTTGAATGAGTAAGGTTGTGACATGACTATGACCAGGTAAGGTTAATGGGTTGATTCATCTTTCTCAAAGTCTGATTGGGAGAAGTGGCCTCCAATCCTGAGTAGGCCTGACTCATCTATGATTGGGCACAGATTGAAGAGAGGACTGTTCTTAGAAATATCTATTTTTCTCTCAAGGCACTTTAGTTCATCCTGAAAGGTCTCCTGTTGCAGGCTGCGTATTATGATTTCCTTAGCAATTTGCAGATCTTCTGCTGAATGTGGTTTATTACATATGTGCCATCCTCTGCATTCCTTTGATTTATTGTCTTTGCTGAAGGAGCAAGTGATGTGTTTTAGTCATGAAATAGTATTTATAAGACGTTGCCAGTCTAAGAACTTCTCAAAGTGTTAAGTTTATGGCAGACAACTTCAGTGGCACAAACACTGACCTTGGGGCGAATCTCAGCATCAGATTCAGGATCAACTAAGTCTATGGGAGTTGAAGATGTTGCTTCTTGTTCAAATGACTTGTACAAGAATGCTGCTCCTGTCAGCCATGTGCTGTTCATTAGTTTTTCTGCTGAGATTGATCTTGAAGCACGATCAGCAGGGTTGTGGTTAATAGAGACATACGTCCACTGCTCAGGAGAGGTGGATCTCTTTATACCCTGTACCAAATTGTTCACATACACGTAAATTCTTCTAGAGTCATTGTGAATGTATCCAAGGACAACTTTACTATCTGAGTAAAAGGTGACAGCATCAAATTTGACATAAATCTCATCTGTGACGGTTTCAGCTATCTCCACTGCAAGTACTGCTGCACATAGCTCAAGCCTTGGAATTGTAATTGCAGGATAAGGAGCGAGCTTGGCTTTTCAACAAATGAAACCAACATTTATTTTGCCATCTGAATCAGTGGTCTTTAAATAAGCAACAGCAGCGATGGCAGTGATAGAGGCATCACTGAAAGCACACATTTCCTTTCTCTATGCATTACTGAGAGTGGTGGGCATGCATGCTTTGGAGATTGTGATTTTCAACAGTTCTTTCAATGAATCTTTCCATGTTTTCCATTCACTGAACATTTTCTCTTACAGAAGAGCATCCCATGTCTCCATGGTGTGCTCTCTGAGCAAAGATCTACCTTTAATGATTACAGGTGCTGCAAATCCAAATGGATCAAATAGACTGTTAACTGTAGACAAGATTCCTCGTCTTTTATGGTTTCTCATTATCTGACACCTAAAAGCTGAATTTGTCTTTTGAAACAACCCAGCTAACCCCTAAACTTCTCTGCCATGGAGAAAGTCAACAGCAAGGTCTAAGTCCTTCAGGTTCTTTGCTAAATCTTCTTGAGGGAATGCTTTCATTACTTCAATTTAGTTTGAGGCTATCTTGTGTAGGCAAAGATTTGAAGCTGCCAGCATAAGTTGGGCATTTTTAAGGAGTGTGTTGGCTTCTTGTTCTGTAGATAGGGATACCAGGGCATCATCAACATAAAAGTTCCTCTCAACGAACTGTCTTGCCTCTGAACCATGTTCCTTCTCTCCTTCTAGGGGGGCTTTCTTGAGCCTGTACATGGCCACAGCTGGTGAGGGACTGTTGCTGAAGACACAGTGGGATAGGGCCAGCCCACGGCAAACCAAAACAGGTCCAGTGCAGGCTTGCCCAGTTGAGGCCCACAGCTTTGGGCTCACTGCAGGCTCTCTGTGAGCAGCCCACATTAGCGAACTTCCCACACTGGGCTGGTTGCACCAGCTGGATGTAAAAAAGTTGTAGGAGAGTAATACCTGTTTGATGTACAGCAATTTGATGGTTGAGAGTAATGAGGTATTGTATCTTGACTATTTGCTTCTTTTTCAGGAACTCTGATCAGTCATGTGGGTCCTGTGACTGAAAGAGTGGTTTACTGTATGAACTGACATGCTGAGGTGTTTCTTGGGAATATTGAATAGACTGCCTATGTGATGGAAGAGCATTTTGTTGCTCTCTGTCAGTTGACTGAAGTAGTGGTATGAATGTATGTTTTGAAACTTGATGATGCCTGTTTTTGTGTGCATTTTGACCCTGAATATATTCATCAGTTTGCTTAAGTGAGTAGAAAGTTGAGCTCTTTTGTTTACATTCATTTTCAGATGACTCTTCTAAGTCAGCTCCATCAACTATGGCTTCAAAGGCTGTAGCTTCAGCTAAGGCAGCTTCTGCCTTTTTTTCTTGTTGGAGTGCTTCTAATGTAGCCTATAAGTGTGTCTCTTCTACCTGTAGTTGGGCTTTCATATTATGTACAGAAAAGCAGTTGAGCCCAGAATTTGAACACAACGTCTTTAATTTCACGTTAAGCATTTCCTTCCATAGAAAACACTTAACATGGCTTAATGTACTAAGACAGTGATATTAAAAGACCGAACTCCAAAAACATCATACTAATAAACCATACTATGTACAACAAAACAGATAAGCCCAGAATATTAAATCAATTCATTTAATTACATTGTGTTTTCCTCCCATAGAAAACCGTTATAAAGAAAAAGCTTGTTGTCGCTTAATGTAGCCTACTAAGTGATATTAAAAGATAGTTCCTTTCCATACTACACTTTCGTTTGTCTTATTATTATAAGACAAGACGCTACGGGACAGTCCAATCACACTGTGCTACGAAGGGGGGATGACAGAGCATCTGGGCAGAGCACTAAGAAAGGGCTTGTGACGGATACCCACAGGACAGGATAGCCCAGACAATCGGGGACTGAAAGACACTGCAGTCATCCTCCCAATCCCATATACAGGTGTTGGTCATATAATTAGAATATCATCAAAAAGTTGATTTATTTCACTAATTCCATTCACAAAATGAAACTTGTATATTATACTCATTCATTACACACAGACTGATATATTTCATATGTTTATTTCTTTTAATTTTGATGATTATAATTGACAACTAAGGAAAATCCCAAATTCAGTATCTCAGAAAATTAGAATATTACTTAAGACCAATACAAAGAAAGGATTTTTAGAAATCTTGGCCAACTGAAAAGTATGAACATGAAAAGTATGAGCATGTACAGCACTCAATACTTATTTGGGGCTCCTTTTAGCTGAATTACTGCAGCAATGTGGCGTGGCATGGAGTCGATCAGTCTGTGGCACTGCTCAGGTGTCATGAGAGCCCAGGTTGCTCTGATAGTGGCCTTCAGCTCTTCTGCATTGTTGGGTCTGGCATATCGCATCTTCCTCTTCACAATACCCCATAGATTTTCTATGGGGTTAAGGTCAGGCAAGTTTGCTGGCCAATTAAGAACAAGGATACCATGGTCCTTAAACCAGGTACTGGTAGCTTTGGCACTGTGTGCAGGTGCCAAGTCCTGTTGGAAAATGAAATCTGCATCTCCATAAAGTTGGTCAGCAGCAGGAAGCATGAAGTGCTCTAAAACGTCCTGGTATACGGCTGCGTTGACCTTGGACCTCAGAAAACACAGTGGACCAACACCAGCAGATGACATGGCACCCCAAACCATCACTGACTGTGGAAACTTTACACTGGACCTCAAGAAACGTGGATTGTGTGCCTCTCCTCTCTTCCTCCAGACTCTGGGACCCTGATTTCCAAAGGAAATTAAAAATTTACTTTCATCAGAGAACATAACTTTGGACCACTCAGCAGCAGTCCAGTCCTTTTTGTCTTTAGCCCAGGCGAGATGCTTCTGACGCTGTCTGTTGTTCAAGAGTGGCTTGACACAAGGAATGCGACAGCTGAAACCCATGTCTTGCATACGTCTGTGCGTAGTGGTTCTTGAAGCACTGACTCCAGCTGCAGTCCACTCTTTGTGAATCTCCCCCACATTTTTGAATGGGTTTTGTTTCACAATCCTCTCCAGGGTGCGGTTATCCCTATTGCTTTTACACTATTAATGTGCTTGGACACAGAGCTCTGTGAACAGCCAGCCTCTTTTGCCTCTTTCCCTCCTTGTGCAAGGTGTCAATGGTCATCTTTTGGACAACTGTCAAGTCAGCAGTCTTCCCCATGATTGTGTAGCCTACAGAACGAGACTGAGAGACCATTTAAAGGCCTTTGCTTTTTGAATGGAATTAGTGAAATCAACTTTTTGATGACATTCTAATTATATGACCAGCACCTGTAGCCTAGGCACTAGCGGGGTCTAGGACGCATATAGGGAGCACAAAATATAGTCATACTCGGACATGGTCGGGGTCCTAATGGAAAATTTGTAAGCTGGTCACAACAGTGAGGCTTATGCAGAAAGGACCTGGGTCTGTAATGCAGGAACGTCCAGATTATAAAACCTGACAAATGTGGAAGGCAAGGCCCAGATTTTGACAATGGACATGCCACAGGACCATGCCCAAGAGGAGGCCATGCCTCTCGTGGAATGCGCTCTAACACCTAAAGGGCATTGTAGGCCTAAGGAGGAGTAAGCGAGTGCTATAGCATCAACTATACATCTGGATAATCTGGGCTTCATGACCAGAAGACCTTTTGTGCAGCCACCGAAGCGGATGAAAAGCTGTTCCACCTGACAAAAAGAGGCGGAACGGTCGATGTAGGTCCTCAGGGCCCTGACAGGACAGAGTAGGTTCAACTCCTGATCATCCTGAGAAGGAGGAAGAGTGGAGAGAATGACCATCTGCATCCTAAAGTGGGTGGATAGGACCTTTGGGACGTATCCATGTCTTGGTTTCAAGACGACTTTTGTTAGTCCAGAATTCAAGACAGGAGGGGCTCACAGAGAGCGCCTGCAAGTCTCCCACATGCTTAACTGATGATAAAGCTAGCAGTAAGGCAGATTTTAACGACAGGGGCCATAAGTCGGCAGTCTGGATTGGCTCAAAGGGAGGGCCTTTAAGGCCTCTAAGAACCAAGGGTAGGTCCCAGGTAGGAACTGTGAAAGGACGAGGAGGGTTCAGCCTCCTGGACCCTTTCAGGAATCGAACAACAAGGTTGATTCTCCCTATTGACTGTCCTGCTACAGGAGCATGGGAGGCCACTATAGCTGCAACATAGACCTTAAAGGTAGAGGGAGTACAGCCTCTATCCATTAAGACTTGAAGGATGGACAATATCTGGGATATGTCACAAGTAAATGGGTGTGCACCAGGCAGCAAAGACAGTCCATTTAAGGGAGTAGAGACGTCTAGTTGACGGAGCTCTAGCTTGTGAGATCCCATTTTTTCTGAACCGTGTGGGGATGGAGCGACCATTCCATTCATTTGTGCTGCTCTCCGTGTGAGCAGGTTGTGTTGGGCCCACTCTAGGATGGTTTTTGCTAGAGTGAAGAGGGGCTTTGAAGAGAGCCCGCTCTGGTGATTTATGAAGGACACTACTGTCATACTGTCTGATCTGACTAAGACATGGTGTCCCACCAGAGAGCTTGATATACCGCCATCATCTCCAGGCGGTTGATATGAACTGTGGTCTTGGTGGGGTGCAGGGCCAGGCCCGTGGTGCTGCTCGTCCAGGGCCTGCAGGAGCTTAGCCTGGTACAGCTGGAGTACCGTCATTGAGTGCAGGGCAGACGCTGCTTGGCTGGCCGAGGTGCACGCCGTTCCAGCAAGGGCCGATGTCATACGGCAGGGCTTGGATGGGTGGACGACTTTCGTTTTCCATCCAATGGTGGAGGGCAGGCACAGGTGTGCGGCCTCATCCAAAGGAGGCAGCTTCACATACCCCTTCTGCTCCGTGCCGTCAACAGAGGTGAGAGTGTGAGAGGCAGAAGAACACAGGCAGGCAGAGTATGGGGCGTGCCACGACTTTGTGAGCTCGTCATGGACCTCCGGGAAGAAGTGGCTGCGTGTGGATTCCTCAGGCGCAGACCACTCTAAACCAAGCTGTTCAATGGCCTTTGAGAGCCATGGCGCGACATTTGCAACAACGTTGCAGAAATTTGCTCTTTAGAAATGTACTTTTTTAAATTCCAACTGTGGCTGCAGAAGGAAATACCGGGATGCACACGCTTTGCGCTGCAGCGGCTTGTGAGCGAAGCGCTGACCAGGCTGCTTGAGAGCGGAGTGGAGAACAGAGCTGCTTGAGAGCGGTGAACTGATTTGGCTGCTGACGAGGTGGCGCGCTGGTCAGAGCTGCAGGCTGCTCGTGGGCAGCGGCTGCTATAGAGCAGCGTGCAGAATAGAGAGCGGCAAGCAGAGGAGAGGCGAGCTGATCAAACTGCTCAAAGAGCAGTGAGCTGATCAGTGGCGAATTCCAGCTGCTTGCAGATTAAGGCAGCTTTAAGTCTCGCGATCAAGCAAAGAGATGAGATCTACGTCACTGAAGGAGAATGAATCAGTCTGCCAAGGTGAGACGGCCGCTTCTAATAGCCCGATACCCTGCCCCTTTTGGCAGGCTTGCTCACCATTAGCTTGCACGGCTCAGCCGCTCCGTCATTGGTTCGTTTACTTACAGCTCCACAAACCAATGGCTGTGCAGTTTCACTGCGTGATCGAAAAAGGCTTCAGAAATCTGAGAAAAAGGAGTTTTAATGTTTGTACAGTATAACATTAGTCATCAGGTCTCGAATTAAATTGTCCAACTAAGTTTGCTAATGATAAAAACATACCCTATGAATTTCTGAACTTACCTGGTTTTGTTGGCTGTTGAGCCTTTCTATCCTAAATGTTTACGACTAGGCTACGTCACGACCCGCCACATTTGAAAGAAACTTGATACTGTAAACATGCTGTACAAGACATGAGACATGTGACAGCTAGTTAGTTATGTGACAGTGAGGAAATGGCTAGCATCAATTACTTTGGAAGCCTAGGTAGCACAGACTCCGCCGATTATATTAAGAAATTAACTCTCAGTAATGGTGAGACAGTAATCAGTAATCTGCCTCCTAGTAGCGCATCCATCTCTGTGATGACGTTGCACAGAGCCCCGATTATGCCTCTTTTAAGGTTCCTAACATTGTTTTGGGAGTCTCCTACAAAAAGTTTACATGCATGCAAGGTAAAAAAAAAAAAAAAAAAAACACTTTGGTTTTCTCATAATATACATTTAATTTCACCTCAGTTCTCAATGATTCATAAGCAGTTTGAAGAATCAGTCTCTCTAAACCAGTGTTTCTCAACCCTGGTCCTGGAGGACCCCCAACACATTTTGAAAGTCTCCTCTGTCTGACACACTCATTTCAGGTAGTGGAGTTTCTTCTAATTGGGTGATGAGTTGAATCAGGTGTGTTTAATAAGGGAGAAAGACAAAACCTGCAGTGTTGGGGGTCCTCCAGTGAGCCTACACTGCTTTGATTGGTCAGATGGCCCAGTCTTTTGTGACTGAATGACAGCTATCAATTCGCAAGACATTGTATACAATGTATGGACAGAACAGATAGCATTGATTTTACTGTATCAGTTCGAGCCTGAGTCCAACGATGAAACGTCTGAAGTAGTCGATCAACCAGAAACTGATTCGCAATCATGACTGGAGTAGCGTAGTCACTGTGGTGTCACCTTAGTTTGCGTTATTTTTAAGTGAATGCATTTTTTTAAGTGAAACTAATAAATCCTTGTGGCACCTGCTGGTGAGGCGACTAACAGCAGATGGAGATCATGCTATTCCTGCAGTTCCTGGATGTCCAATGTTGAATTTTCTGTCGAATTTGAACCACTAAATTTGTGGAAGCGAATTTATAAAGCGAAATAAAATGGACCAAAAATTGCCTCTTGAATATTTTAGGTTGTATTTTTAAACAGACTGAATATGTTGGAAGTTAAATCTGAAAGGTGAATATGTATCTTTGATTTTTTAATAATGAAAATGAGGGTGAAATGTTTTGAATTGAAATATTCACAGCATAAATGTATGACCATGTTGAATTTCAGCCCACAAAAATGCAAGCCCTAAAAATACAATGCATTAAAATGCAAACACAGTTAACGAAATGCACTTTTTTTTTTTCGTTTAGTGCAATTCAACAGACTTTCTTTTTTTTTTTTTTTTTAACTTTTGGCATTAATAAACTCCAATAAAACACCATTTTCTAATGTAACAAAATCATTTTCATTCTGTATAATTTCATTTAATAAGAAATTCAAAGATTTCCACAGGATCAAATGTAAGTTTCAGGAAGTATAGCTTGCCCAGGTGAAAAAAAGTACATTTCTATAATATACTTAAAGTGCTCTATTTTTGTGCTCTAATTTTGTATTTAATATACTAAATATTCTTCTTTAGTACTTCTTAAGATAATCTTAAGAACATCTAAGTGAACTCAACTGTGCTATTTTGAGACGGCATGAGATATGAACTAAAATGTGCTTTTAATATACTACCTCTGTATTTAAAAAATGTATTTAGTAATCACTCATACATTTGAACCCATAGTGTACTACAAGTGGTAGCTAAATACATATTTTTAAATACAGAGATTGTATATTAAAAGCACATTTTAGTTCATATTTCATGCTGTCTCAAAATAGCTGAGTTCACTTAGATGTTCTTAAGATTATCTTAAGAAGTACTAAAGAAGAATTTTAGAATATTAATTACAAAATTAGTGCGCAAAAATAGAGCACTTTAAGTACATTATAGAAGTGTACTTTCTGTGGTGTTCAACACCTTTTTGGCTTTGGTTCATTTAAAGCTTTTCTGAGACATGTTATCTTTGTTACCAGAAGTGCCTCCTTCTGGACCTTGCCACATATATTGCATATATCCTGTAGGCTATACCTGAAATTAAAAACTCAAGAAAGAACTGTCTATCTTCCGCCCTGAATCACTATTGCAAAATAAAAATGGTCTTTAGTGCTATCTACTGGACTAATATGGCAGTGAAAAATAATCATAATATGGCAGTTGTGGTGGCCTTCAAAAAATGTATTGTTCTTTCTTTGAGAAAATGTAAAGTATAGTAAAGTATAAAGTATAAAGTATAGTAAAGCATAATAAACAATTTAGGGTTAGGAGCACAGGCCACTGGCTAATTTATGGTCACTCTTACTCCTTATAGACTTTTTTGTTTACTTTTCTATTTTCACAAACTTATCACAGACTTGGAGTCTTGTTAAACACCCTGGATCTATCATTATTAAATCCTCTTTGAAGACAATATGGTTTATTTATTGAAATACTGTAGGATGCAGTTTGTGCTGGTATTGCGCCACATAGCCTTTACAACTTATGACCAGTAGAGGGCATAATCCAACAAGGGGAAAAAATATATATAAGAACAACACAATAAATATTTCAGATTCTGCACTACTTCTAGTTCAATATAAAAAAAAGAAGATGTTCTTCCATTGAAGATCAATATGTTATATGAATCATCTAAAATCTGGAAAACATGACCATCAGGATTTACACAAATTTTTGGAGTTCATTCAGTCTGAGAACTGTTCTCATTAAAGCAAAAGCAGCCAAACTAAATAATAAGACATTCTGACATAAATTCATGTTTATTTTTTTAATTCTGTTTGTTTTAGATTGTTTAAAAAAAATAAAGTATTAAAATGTAATGCAACATTTTGCACAATATACATAAAACTTTTTGTTGTTTAAAATAAATAACCATTCAATATCAAACACTGACTAAATATTATATCAACATATTCTTTGACAAACAATATTTTTTTTCCATTTTTTCTAGGCTTGTTTACTGAAAACCATGCAAGGCAGTTCTAATGGCAGTTACAGATATATATAGGTTGACCAGATTCCAAGATTTGTGGGTTTCCCCACTGAATGCCTAAGACCTCCTTAATTTGGCATGAAAGGATATTTCATAAAAACAATATGGTCAAATCCAAAGAACATCATAAAAAAATAAAAAATAATGACAAATACATTCAGACTCAAAATTTCATTCATTTGCTCTAATTAATTGTGATGAAAACGCTGTCCTGCAGTCTACAAACTTCAAAACTTTTTTTTTTTTTTTTAAGTACACAATAGTAACATTACATAATTACATAAAAATGACCAATGACAGCATTCAGACTGGCACTGCATGTGAAACAGCAGAATACAGTACGTCAAAGTATAATTTAAACTGAATTGAAGCGTTTTCATCTTCTGAATTGAAGGATCTTTTTTAATAAATCAATTACTGAGAGACACCATTTCCAAAATTACAATCACAAAAGGAACCCTGAACATTTCTAGTCATCTGATGGATGATCTGGTGTGTACTTGGAGCTCAGCTGTCCAGGTGTGAGTGTCTTAATTCAATTGTAGTCGTTGTCCTTGTGGCGATTTAGGATTCAGACAGACTTTAATATGAGGTTTCTTCAAAATCACTCTGTTGGCAAAATATGGAGGATTTAGTTTACACTGATATATTTGTTGATCGCGCATTGTTCCACACACACACACCCACACACAAAACATAAAAAACATTCTGAATAATCAATATGCCTTACACAATCTCGGTGTTGTCACAGAATGCACTAGGTTTGTGCACTTTCCACTCCTTGATGTTTCCAGGCCGCAGACTGTCATATGTTCTGGAGCACAGACATCGCTTGCTTATGAACATCCGCTGGCCTAAACCAGAGATATTAATAAAAAACTAGACAATAAAACTAGATGCTACCCTATATGGATGTTGTTACTCGAGTGTAAAATATCTAACTTATTCATTCTTTAGGTGACCTGTTAGACTTGTGATGTTTGTCTGCTCACTATTATGCAAAAAAACGCAAAAAGATGTTGGATATAAACAAGTACTCAAACATGCACTCATAAAGCATGTAGTACATGTACAATTGTAGGCTCAATGTCATGATAAGATGTGAAAAAGCTCTTACCCTCAGTGAAAGCCATGCAGATCAATAAGACCAAGGACAGGAGAAAGATGGTCCGGTTCATGCTTGACCAAGATGTGAATGTGAATGTAAAACTGAATGTAAGGTTTAAATGTACTTTCTTGGGAAATCCCTTTCATTTCCATTGTCAAAAATGACATCATCCTGGCATAATTCTGCCAAGTCATAACAACCCTAAACTGAAGAAGATGGATGTTTTAATGCAATAATGCATGTACAAAACCTTTTTTTTTTTTTAAAAAAAGGATACTTTATCTTAAAATGTGTGCATGTTTTTCATGTTAATCTGAATCTGTGTTATTTTATAATTTTCCTGTATATTATCGTAAAGCTTTTGCATCATGATTTTGCATGTTCCTGGGTCAACATATTTTGTTGATTCCAGAATAACATTCCTGTCTGAAAATGTATTCCTAACCATATCCCTATCCCTAACCCTACCCATAACTTATCTCTAAAATCAGAGGGAAATGATCAGTGAATGAAATTGATGTAGAAGCACCTAACCATTGTTGTAAGCCTAAACTTGATATAAACTGTAAATTTGTCCCTCAAATCTGACTGGTTGATTGGGATGTTGTTTCAGGATTAACAACCATAGTGATCCATGAGCATGTTGAATTTGGTGAAATCACATTCACCAGTTCATGACAATGTACAAAACAACTGGCCTGAGTCAAGTCACCTTTATTTATATAGTGTTTTTTACAATAGAGATCGTTTCAAAGCATCTTTACAGTGATAACTTGAAAATAATGCAACAAAGTGTGTTTTGGCTCTAGAAGAAAATAGTGTCATTGTCCTGCTTAAGTTCTGTGTCGATTCATTTCAGTTGTAAAAAATGTTATTAAAACTTATTTTATCTATTAGCAGCTCTGGAGAAAACAGTGATGTCGTCGTTCAGCTCAGTTCAGTTCTCGTACAATGGTATCATTACAGGCAGTTCAATATTATTGTTGAATTAGTGTTTCCATCTAAGCAATCCAGAGGTGACAGTGCAAGAAGCCCAAACTCCATCAGGTGACAGAATGGAGAAAAACCAGGCACAGTCGGTGGTCAGTTCTTCTCTGGCCCAACAACAAGACTAACTGCAACCATATTTCAATAAGTTTTCACTAAATGAGATGCAAGATGGCGTCAGTTGCATTTATGTGAAACTAGAGAGAGCGAGTCTGTGGTGTAAACATGAATAGTGCCGATTTCTGTTACCCCGATGAATGGACAGATATACTGCTCTGGAAACGGGCCATGGACAACAGCAAATTTTAGGAAATGTCTGACCCCCGAATATCAGTGATGTCAGAATAGACATCAAGACACTGATTCAACAGAAGAAGAATTTGTGTTTGATTTCACCATCCAGAAATTAGGCTGTGGTGTCACGGTAAGGAAGTTTCAGCAGGTATTACTCAGCAAAGGCTTCTACCGTTCCTGTCTTGGGTCATGGAATTCCCCTTATTTCCCCATAGTCTAAGCAGGAAAGTTAAGGGGTTTTACTCCTTTTTTGTGTGTTACATTCCAACACTTACTGAGTTGCAAGTCATTGCATTTGACTTGATAAAATCCAGACTTTCTGACTTTTTTTTCTCTTCCTTATTTTGTATATAACTTCATTATTAACGTCTGTTTTTCTTTTCTTTTTTTTTTTTTTTTAGAAAAATAACTAATCTAAGCTAATTACCCTAAATCTGTTGTCTACTCTAAATAGTGTTCATGAAATATGTTACAAATGAATGTAAAGCACACAGACCTTTTGTGCAGCATTCAAATAGAGGACATAATGCCACAAGATAAAGAACCCAGAAATGCATCAGAGTTGTAACTGTAACCACGTTGATATTTTTAGAGCAATGACCAGTATGGCAGGAAATTTAATGCAAGGTGTTTCTGTGTTTACTGTAGCATTTTGTTGACATGACTGTCACATGTGACATGAGACTTCCTCTAGAGTCTAGAATGAAGTATTTCTGAGAAATGCTCTGCTTTAAACTAAACAAGCAGAATGAGCTTTTTCAGAGAAAGTATACTGTTCAGCTAATGTATAATGTTCAAGACAGAAGTTTGCCTCCCATCAAAGTACTGTGCTGTTAAAGTATTTTTACTCTAGTATTTGTTCCATGCGTGTGGTTTAATAAAATGCAATGCATACAGTCGAGTGAAACTGATATTGTAATTCATATTTGATTCTCAGATGGGAAAGTACATGACGTGATTAGCTTTATCTCATTATTCCTTTTTCAGAGCATATCTGTCATTGTGAGAGTAGGGTAAAAGAAGAACCTGGAAGAAAAATGTGTATGTTTGCTTGAACTAGATGATATGTTAGCAAAGAAATCGCATCAGATGAACAGAATTTATTTAGCATTGATTACATTGTACATATCACAGCATTTCAATTAAATGAATGTATAAATTGTGTCTCTAGATTTTCAGACATAATTAATGTAGATAAAAGCAGATGATTTTTAGAGATTTAATTACTGCACAGGCGGCTCCTCCGTGGACCAGGACTTTGGCTCTATATTTGTTTAATACTGTGGGCTGCTGTGTGTTTCTGCTCAGAGGAGACACAAACGATATTACTTTTTTCTAGCATTCATTTCATTCATTTCCTGAGGTTTATGTTTTTAAACAAAATATAAAAGAAATAAATACATTTGCATCTTTACCTTTTTTTTGAATGGCTTTCAGTATACTTCTTGGTAAATTTTGACCCTGGATTCAAGTATTTCTTCCCTGCACCTCTTCAGAGTGACACTTCACAAACATGCAAAGACAGAGAAAATGGCAATGTTTTCTGAAAGCATTTATGCAAAAAATAAATAAACAAATAATACAAAATTCTTACACAATCTCCAGTCTTTTAAAAGAAGGACTGGGAGGGATGATTTCAACCTTCTCCATTGCCTTTTGAGAGATTTTATTCATTCCTTTATCAGCACAAAAGCATCTGCCCTTTACACCCCGTTTGGCCTGAAACAATCCAGTTTTGATTCAGATCAGTTTTAGAATTCATATTTCAAAGTATTACTGTAACGATGGGAGACTCAGGTAGGGATCCAAATGCAGAGCTTTTATTAAAAGTGAGAGTGGTCGTACAGGCAGGGTCTGAACAGGAACAGTAAGGAACAGGCAGAGTCTTAGTCAGGGTACAGGCAAAGGATCGAGGCAGGCAGCAATGGGTCGTAAACAGGAATCAGGCAAGAACAGTAACAAACAGGGAGACAACGCTTAGAATTGTAACACACTGTAAACAAGACTTCACAGTGAGGTGTTGAGTGTGAAAGTCCTTTATAGTCCTGGTAATGAGCTGCAGCTGGGTGTGGTGATTAGTGTGGAGTGTGTGAATGTGACTGGCAGAGAGGATGGTGGGGAATGTAGTCCGGGAAGTGACAGGAACAGACGGTGATCATAACAATTACACTATGCTAAGACTATTTTAATGTGGAAAACAAACCTTAAAATGTAACATTAAAACATTATTTACACAACAGCGAGCTCACCTTTCACCTTCACTACAAGGAGACAGCAAATAACAATGAAAACTCCAGCGTTTTTTGTTTTTTTTTTGATCTTGTGTGGTCATCTAATATTATGACTTCAGCAGCTCTATTTTTATACTTTAGTCTGGCCACTGAGGTGACTATCACTTTTTGTTTCATTCTAGCTTCCTTCATCTGTACCGAGAAATTTAAGCTTTTATTTGTAAAGAGAAGCTTTGTCACAGACAGGGCAATAGTTTTTAAACGCATTTGAGTTTTTTTCTTTGTTTTTTGTTTATAGCTTCAGAATAGGCCTATCCAATAACCTTTTATTAAGACATTAATGTTCAAGCAGGAATGATCCTTAATAACACTGATTATGTACACTTCAATTAAAATCTATTTTATTGACATATTGCTCACAATATGATATTTTCTCAAAGATGCTTTGAAGCGAATGTGGGCCTTAAACTTCAAAGAGAAAGCTTATGGCAAAAGAGATCAGGCAAAGTATTGCCCCCCAATAATTATATATGGCCTTTATATTGAAATGTTAAATGTGAAAAGTAAACATAAATGTTAAGTGTGTAATATCCAGTGATGCAAACTTCTTCTTCTGTGTTGCACATAAGAAATAATGTCATATGAGTTTGGATTGATATAAATGATGACAGAATTTTCATTTTAGGAACTGAACCTTTAATATTCTGCATTTGGCTGCTTAACAGTAAATATGGAAATATATGGATTGAGAGGACAATGCATTCTGAATCTGAGATATACACAAACATTTCATACTCGGATCACAAAGAGGAAAACACAGTGCTCCTGAACAAATCACTATACTGTAGCATTCCCAGATCAATGCCAATTTCACACAAACAAATCATAAGCCTAATAGTACATTAAAACAGAAGCACTTTACATAACAGAAAAACTCACTCGAAGCTATAACAAGCCACTTCAGACTCCACTCTAGCTATTACATTTTTAACACCTTACTTATTGATTTCATTTCACTGCATACATCTTACCGGTTCATCAACATAGTTAAAATATTGGTAACACTTTGGTATGGGGAACACTATTAACTGTAACTTTTGCCTCAAACTCTTACTGCTTATGAATAGTTAGTAAAGTAGTTGTTGTAGTGTTTAAGTTTAGGTATGGGGTAGGATTTAGGGATGTAGACTATCATCATGCAGAATAAGGTATTAATATGTGCTTTATAAGTACTAATAAGCAGCCAATATGCAAGCTAATGAGTGAGAATTTTTCCCCTTACTAAAGTGTTACCAAAATATTTACTTAATTACTGTCATTATATTTTGACTGTATAGCCAGAGGTGAACTAACCCCCTGTACTTACTGTTTCTCCTAATTGTTTTTTGTTTTTTCCCCGCCATAATCCATTAATAATTATTATGCCATGACTTATATTTAAGTCCTCAGGTAAACTGTGTAGGGAAGGGGTGGGTGATGGAAAATTTAACCCTGTCATTTATACGCTTCATAAGTATCATGGCATGATACTTATCACCAAATAGTAATTACTGTATGCTTGTCATTACACCAGATTGTTATAAATAGAACAAAACCTGATTAAATGATGTAAATTAATAATATGAATAAATGATCAATTATGTATATCAAATAATAACAATAATAATATGAACAAATGAATGATAACTATGTAAATGACTAATGATTATAAATTATTATCAAATTAAACAAAAAAAAAACTAAGAAAATAAAACAACACCAATAAGGTTGCTTTCTTAAAGAAAATTAAATTTGGGCCAAAACGTTGATTTTTCAGTTGATGTCGATTGACGATCCGTCTCCCCTGTAAAAAGAATGAATGATTAGGAGTTCAAGCCAAAATCATTATGAAATCAATGAAGTCAATTTGATCCTCATATATAAGAACAATAACAACAAAAAATACAGCAGTGGGCAGAAACTAGTAATTGAAAGTAATTAAATTATTCTAGTCAAAATGTCTGAAAAATCATTTTTAAAAAAATCACATGTAATATGATTAAATTGCTTATCACATTTGACCAACACTTTTACCAAATTGATGTTGTGTGGTCAGTGTGAGCAGACAAATGTTGGTGTCAATATGGCAACAGCCTCAGAATAAGCTAGGCGGATGCCATCAAATTTATTGATGCGTTATTCAAGAACGGTGTGATCAACTGAAAAGTTTTTAATAACTTTCAGCCGGCGTGCATGCTCTGAAGATGACCTGAGCCAATTTTGGTGAAAATCAGACAAACGGTCTAGGAGTTTGAAAATCTAGGTTTTGGCACACAAGTTTGACTAAATATGGCATAATTGGTATCATTGTCCTCGGTATGACTCAAGGAATCTATCAAGACCAGTTTCTGTCATGGTTGATGGACCTGTGTGTGTGTTTTTGTCACCGGTCTAATTTATTGTCAGATAATCAGACCATAATGTGAGGTAATCAGAGCAGCTGCACCTGCAGTGCATTACCGCTCCTATTTCTGCCTTTCGTTTTGCTGTCTGCTGTCAGACCATTGTTTACTCATCCTCAATTGGACCTTGAGTTTCATTCCTGACAGTGTAATTAGAATAGGCTAAATTAAACAAAAGCTATTAGCTTCTCTTTTTTTTTTCATTATAAATTTTGATCAGAAGGTGGCACTATTCAGGGCTTGGTCCTGATGACACAGTTACAGAAGAGTTTCATAATGATACTGTGATGTTTTGCACTTTCCCCAGTAGAAACTGACAGGAGACAAGAATCCAGTTTGAAAGTACGGTGACCAGGAGGGGACATGTTCGGTTCACTTAGTTTTGTCATGGCCACGACATATAAACTCGTGGGAACGTGATAATAATTTGTGGCCACGAGATCATTTTGTCAAGCTAACGACATCCAGCCACGCGATGTAAAGTCAACTTTATATCGTCCAATATACTTGTTTCATCATAAGAAGAATGACATTTATGTTAAAATTAGTCTGTCTCATTCCATATCCAGAACAGATAGTTGAGATGACCACAAAAACCCTGAATATCAGCAGAGAACATGACAACTAAACAAGCTCTGGAGACAGATCCGCTGTGAAGACCTCGTCAACACAACATTCTTCATCAAAGTTCTTCAGCAAAGACCAAGAGAACCAGACGAGACCTCCGCAAGGCCACTTCAACTCCTCCTCCCTCTACATGGCATTGTGCTGTGTTTGATCTTCAAGAGAAGAAACTGGATAAAAGATTTCTGAATGATATCAGTCCACAATCTAACTTCTGATGCAGCTGAATCATAATCGCACTGTATTTGTTTGGCCAGAGGAAAACTGGCCCTCGACAGAGCCTGGTTTCTCACAGGTTTTTTTTTTTCTTCATTCTGTCATCTGATGGAGTTTGGGTTCTTGTCACTGCCACTTCTGGCTTGCTTAGTTGGACACCTACTATTCAATAATATTGATCTGACTGCATTGACACTATTGGATGAGAACTCAACAGAGTTGGATTATGACTTTACTGTTTTCTGCAGAACTGCTTTATAGTTTAATTGAATTCATCTAACTGAACTGAAACAACACTGAAATGACCAGGGGCCTCATGTATGAACTCTGCGTACGCACAAAAATTTTGCGTACGCCAGCTTTCACGCTCACGGTCGGATGTACTAACACTGAAATTAACGCGAGAATGTGCGTTTCTCCACGCCAATTTCATGTCTGGCGTATGTACATTTCTCATTGTTTTTGTCCGTTGGCGACTCTTACAGGCAATGAAGGGAAGTTGCATACATTACACAACGAATTGTTCTACAAGTCTATCGCACCCACCACCTGTGGGAAGCATTGCTATTAATTTGAAATTTATAAAATAATTGACATATATTGTCACACAAGCCTTATGGGAATATTCTATCAATTATGCAATTAAGTAAGAACATATAAAAGCATGTGCAAATTGATACAACCCTTAGTCTATGGCAATGGCAGCTTTGGCCTTATTAGATGATATTGCTAATGGCAGAATCCGAAGAGAACGAGTTTTTAGGGACCACAATGATTTTCTGGCCCAGGATGATGACTGGCTTATCAGCCGTTTCAGATTTCCAAGGGCTATCCTCTTGGAACTCTGTGCTGAGTTGGGTCCGAATCTAGAGAGAGAGACAGCGAGGAGCCACGCAATACCCATTCCCTTACAGGTGCTGACAACACTTGGTTTCCTTGCAACTGGTTCTTTCCAAAGGGAACTGGCAGACCGCTCAGGAATAAGCCAGTCGTCTTTGAGCCGCGCAATGCCAGCTGTATGGGACGGGATCATCCGCATGTCTACCAGGTATATAAGGTTCCCATATGATGCAGTTGACCAGCCAAACATTAAAACGCAATTTGCAGCGATAGCCGGTTTCCCTAATGTAATCGGAGCGATCGACTGCACACACATTGCTATAAAGGCGCCATCTGAAGATGAATTTGCATATGTGAATCGGAAACATTTCCATTCAATAAATGTGCAGATAATATGTGATGCACAAATGTGTGGCGCAATATTGTGGCAAGGTGGCCTGGGTCAACCCATGATTCATACATCCTAACAAACAGCATGGTTGGGATGAGGTTCCAAGCTGGCAGGGTGCGCGATGGGTGGCTTCTTGGTGAGTGATGCATTTAAAGTTATAGTTCTATCTAAAAGTACTTTTTTATTTTTATTTATTTGCATTTAATTATTCAACAACCCTTCAGGAGACCGCGGTTATCCACTAAAGACGTGGCTGTTAACCCCCCTCACCAACCCACAAACTGACCGAGAGTGCAGATACAATGATGCCCATTCTCGCACTCGGTCAGTTGTAGAGCGGGCGATTGGGCAGCTGAAATGTTGGTGGCGCTGCCTTGACAGGATTAGCATTGTGCTGGCCTGTGGTGTGCTGCACAATGTTGCGCACAGGCATGGCATACCACTTGGTGAGGTGGCAGCACCGCCAGATGACCCTGACCCAGGACCAATGTATGTGCAGCCCAACCAACAAGCCATTCAGGCCCGTCAACATGTGATTGCGACAATATAAATGGTAACTGGAGACGAAGTTAATTTTTTGACCAATTCATTTAATGAGTGGCTTATGTCTGTGAGTGCGTCAGTGATATTTTTCAGGTGACTGTTAATTTCTCCAATGGCCATAACGATTTGCTGTTGTGACTCCGGAACTGCATGCGTCAAGATGCGGCCAGACGGACGGGCCTCAGCACTGGGGGGAGCACTGGAAACTCCAGAAACACTGGAGACGCTGGCCACAGTGGGCGCTGGCTGCTCAGGAGGGGCGGATTCCGAGTGCGTGCCAGTGGATGTTCCGGCTGTTGCACCATATGAGTCTAAATAAACACAGGCACATGTTAACTGTGATTTGAGTCTGTTCCTTATTAATGGGTAAACGCATTTGCCATAAATGCAATGGATACGTAAAATCTCTGGTGTACTTTTGGTCCGCTACATTGCATGCATTTGAAAATTAAATAGGTAAACTATGTGTACCAAAAGTAAAAACAAGTGAGGACAAAGTTCCAAATAAAATATTTTTTCTCGCTTCTACCTCTGATAGTAGCATTTCCAATTCACTTTCTGTAAAGTTTCGTTTCTTGCCGCTTGCTTTAGCCATTTTCTTACTGCTTTCTTTTGCCCAAGTGAACTCATTAACATATTTAAATAGATTTAATTAAGGGAGGAGACTGGGCGGGGTGTTTTGCTCGTGCATGTGCGCTCAATTTTACGTTAATTGGGATGTACAAAGAGAATATGCGTGGGATCCTTCGTACGCAGAGATTCATACATCTGGGTTTTTTTGTGCATACGCACATTTTCAGCTTTGTCCGTACGCAATGTTTTAGAATGAATTCAACGCAAGTCTTTGTACATGAGGCCCCAGCTGAACAATCACTGTCTTTTACTGCTTTCTGAATTCTGTTTGCATAATTGAATTATTATTTTCCAGTTTATCACTGTAAAGCTTCTTTGAAACAAACTGTAATGTATAAAGGACTATGTGAATGTGAGGGAATTGTTAGAGTTTTTATGTTTAAGAAAGGATGTTGTTTTTTAATTTAATAATATACAGTAAATAATTAACTTGGTATTAAGTGGTTTAAAATGAAAAAGCGCAGAATTAAGAAGTGATATTAACATGTTGCCTATTGTGTTGTGTGCGATGCCTACAGCAGCATTCGAATGAAGTGTATCAATAAATATGAATATGTGTATATTTTTATCACATCCAACAGTCTTTGAAATCCATTCACTGATTGTTTTTTTATTTCATATTTTTATATTATTTATTATTATATGCTATCATTATTGTTTTTTTTAAATTCATTGTTATGTAGCCCTATTTGCTATATTTTCCCCTTCATTTCGTGCATCCTTTCTGTAGGCCTATATTATGTTGGCTATATTTTGTAAATACTTTAAATGCCAGATCATGCCAATAAAATGTGACTTTATGACTGTATTGACTGTAGCCATGAAGATAGGATAAATGAGCGTCTGTTATCATTAAAAAAAATCCAGTCACTGATATAGCCTAGACAAAAACTTAATTTTGTTCATTATTTTATTCATTTTATTTAGGTTTAATAGGCATATTAATAATAGAATGTACATTTCCTGAAGAAAATGTGAATGGTGCTTACAGTGGCAAAACTTGGCACTCTTGATTAGCATGATGCTAACATAATGATTAGCATGTTGCTAGTATTATGCTTACACCATTAGCATGCTGTTAGCATTTTTTAACAAGATGCTAACATGATTAGCATGTTTGCTAGCATTATGGTAACATGGTTATCATTTTTGTAATAAGATTCTAACATGATTAGCATGCTACTAGCATGATGCTAACATTATTTAGCATGCTACTAGCATTATGCGTACACATTTTTACTTGTTTGTATCATGTTCTGGGTGGTTGATAGGGTGTTATAGGTGGTTGCTAGGCAGTTGCTATGGTAACCTGGGTGATTGCTAGGGTGTTGCTAAGGTACTTGGGGTGGTTACTAACATGTTGCTAGGCGGTTGCTAGGGTGTTCTGGGTGGTTTCTAGGCGGTTGCTATGGTAACTGGGTTGTTGCTAGGGTGTTGCTAGGCAGTTGCTAAGGCACTTGGTGTGGTTACTAAGGTGTTGCTAGGCGGTTGTTAGGGTGTTCTGGGTGGTTGCTAGGTGGTTGCTAGGGTGTTGCTAGGCAGTTGCTAAGGTACTTGGGGTGGTTGCTAATGTGTTGCTAGGGTGTTCTTGGTGGTTGTTAGGCGGTTGCTATGGTAACCTGGGTGGTTGCTCTGGTGTTACTAGGTGGCTGGTAGTTGTCGCAGATAGTTATTATGGAGTATCTATAGAGTTCCTAGCGTATTCACAGCCAACTTTGGCACTTAGCTAATCATTATTAGCATGTAGCTATTCACTGCTAGCATGTGTAGCATGTTGGAAGTCCAGATTGCTAGCATGAGTCAAGAGCCAAAGGCCATGTCTATACGATGCTCTGATGCAGAGATATAGGTCTCGCTAAACAGTTGCTAGGGTACTCTGTTTGCTTGCTAGGGAGTGGCTTGGTAGCTACCAATGACGATACTCCAAAGGCTACTTGACAATATAAACCAACCCCCATGTCTCTATGATGTTCTGATGCAGAGATATATATATTGAAAAACGGTTGCTAGGGTACTCTGTTTGGTTGCTAGGGAGTGGCTTTGCATCTGCAAATGATGATACTACAAAGGCTGCTTGCCAGTATGAATGATATAAACTAACCCCCATGCCTCTATCACATTCAGATTTGAAGATATCCCTCTATGCTTTGGGTTGTTAGGGTGCTCTAAATGGTTGCTAGGGCGTAACTATGAAGTCTTTAAGATGATGTGTGATTGGCAATTTGCTGCCCCGAGTCAAATGAGCAATGAGTTTCTATGACACTTCTATCCAAAGATATTCCTTTGATCTTTTTCAATGGAAGTCTATGGAACTTGTTGCTATGGTGCTCTATATGGTTGCTAGGGCATGGCTTGGTAGCTTCACAATGATCCTGGGAGACTGATTGGTCACCTGAGTGAAATGAGCCCACCCCCTTGTCTCTATGTCATTGTGATCCAGAGTTATGTTCAATACAAAATCCCTATGTAATTTCCCATAGTAGGAAAAACACAGTACTTCCTGGTTCATGGGCACAGCTTCACCATAGTATGTCTATGGGGCAACTTTGGGCCCCCAGGGGTACAACTTACACCCCATTTTGAGGTATGGTCTGACAGAGCCTGTCAGCCTCTTCAAACGTGGTAACGCACATGTTTCTATGAAATTCTCGTTAGGAGCTATGACTTATCAAAGTTCATTGCAATGTTAAGTCTATGGGATTTTTCGGGCGATTTTTCGCCCACTGAACGAACATTGTACACCCGATCGCTTATAAAAGTCATAGCACACCATTCCCGAATAATCTGCACGATTTGACACCTCATTCGTGGGTCCATGACTAAAACTGCGGGACTAGTTACGCGCCGAAATTTTAGTGGAAGAAGAAGCAGAATAATATGTATTTAGGAGAACAATAATGATGCTTTGCCTTTGGCAAGCACCATTAATAAGAATTTAATAGCCCTGCGTGGCCCGTCCGATATACACCACTGTAAATGTATAAACGGCGTTCGGGCACGCCATCAAAGCGATTAACTGTTTTATCCAAATCCACATGCATGGACCGTCCAATGTTCAGTACTGCATGTCTCCTGTCTCATGATGTTTCTCATGTGTTTTCAGAAACGTTTACTAGACGGTGGACTAGATTTGACTCTCTGAATAGTGGCCACGTTTTTTGTGACCACGGTCTTTCCGCGCTCACGGGCAAAGGAGTAGGCTATCTTTGAAAGGCTCGCGCTCAACTGTGCGCGAGACGGAGCGACGGAGCTGTAGCCTACCCCCCCTGCCACTAACCTGCTTCCCTTAGTGTGTTTTTACACGTAGAAAAGGCAATTCTCAATTCAGCATAAATTACCTACAATGGCGATATTTTCAAAATCGCGACAGAAAATCCAAAATACTGTCCTAACTTCACTAGCAGTAAAGGCAGCGCGATATTAACAAACCTAGACTAGAACTGTACGTGACGGCAGCTTTACATGCTCTAAATCTACCTCCTTGATGGCAGGAAAGTCTTTCAATTCAGTGGAAAAGTCGCTCATCTTCATAACATAAAGATCACGTCCAACATATGTTGTGATTTTCTGTTTATACCTTTCTAATCCAGCACAGAACGGACCTTTCTCCATCTCTTCCATTCTAATTTTCACTGCTTGCCCTCCACCGGTATTTCGCGCATCACCAGAACCATGTGATTGCAAACCTATTGACCCTTCGCAAAGACCCACCCCCTTAGTTACTGTTGCTTTGTCCAACAAGCCGTGGCGCTGTCACGCCACACGCTGATAAATGATAAATGCACCACGGAGCAAAGAGGACACTGACAACACGTCGACAGAGAAAGACAGAGCAGGTTACTTATGATATTAAACAAAGTCCCAGCTTTAAAACTGTGCAGTTTTTTAAGAAATTCAAACAATAAAAAACGTTTTGTTGCTCTTTAATGTGTCGTGACCATGGTTGTGACAGATTGCTGTAGCGCCTCAGCTCAAGAGGCTCATAAACCGATTATCTCTTACTATGAGTCAATTTATAGCATCAAATAAACATGAATGAACATGAGAATCAATGTTGTTTCAAACGCGAAAGATGTCAATATACACAATTTTTCAAGTTTAACTCCACCGAGGTTAATCTTCTAACTCCTGACTGCTTTGTCGGACAAAATGGCGGATTACTTTTAGTTATTGTTTGGGTTGCACACATATTCTGAATGTTTTCGGCAGAATTCAAATGAGCCATTTTAATCTAGATTAATTCCAAGATTACAGTGAGATTAATCTAGATTAAAAAAAATAGTCTATGCCCACCTATATATATATATATATAGGCCTATAATATATCTAATGTCTGAATAATTTATGGTTTGTACAATTTTTGGTTTGTACTGTACATTTAAAAAAAAAAAAGTCATACTCACCAGGAGATGCTTTAGTTTTTTTTTTCTGTGTTCGTGTATCCTGTTGTATCAGAAAAGAGATATTTGTTAACAGAACATGATTTCTGGATCAATTATTAAAGATGTCAGCATAATTTACTTTAGATTTTTGTGAAGAAAAACAGCTGTTCCATGGAATAGATTTTGTAAATGAATCCACCCAGTTTACTAAATCAGTTTACTATGCTTTGTTTTTATGCAGCATTTTGTGTTTTGCACCTGTTTAATAATCACTTTAAGAAACACATTTGTATTTAAAGGTTCTTTTATCTGTTTTGCCATATGTTAAGTTATTGTAAACCCCAGAAAGTCAAATATCGATTCATGCCACACAAGCTACTGTTGTCTTGAGAGGTTACAAACCGCAAAAGCAGATTCATCTTCAATTTGGAAAAGTGATTGGGTTGAGATCAGAAAGTATGACTGGATCATTATTTATTACATTTAACTATGTGTTTAAGCCACACTAGGCTCTCTCTAAATAATATGACATTTTTATATATTCTATTTACCCTAAACCGTACATTTAAAAAACATATTTCAGATTTTATATATTGTTTAATATGTATCATTTATCCTGAAGAACTGGATACCTGTGGTGGAAAACATTGTTTAATTCTTTCCAGAGCTTCACGATTCCTAACACAGTCCAGGAATTTATCCTCGTAGAACAGACAGTCCACTGCGAGTGTGTTCATCCTGGTCACATGACTGCAGCTGTCTGATACCATCTTCTCGGTGTCAAATGTGTGATGAAGCACCATGAAGACAGCTGGTTTAGTCTCTGTTGGAGTGGTCAATATAGTTGTTATGTATTCATTATTAAAATGAGTTAGAATAAGAAACAATTTCAAAACACATCATGCACATTACATTAAGAGTACATCACCTGAGACGGCATTAAGTTCATTCACTGCAGCATCAATGTCAGTTCCTGCCCTTGAAACAATAATGCAGAAAGCCAGAATGAAATCACACTCCTCTTCAGTGAACACCTCCTCTAGATCTGGTGTTTGTTGAAGAACATTTCTTATGATGTCCTCTTGAGGTTTGGATCTCCCAGGTAAAAGGATGAAATATTTTTTTCCTTTAAGAGGAATTAAAGTATTGGTTAATGTAAATTAATTCAGACAAGGCAAAGACATCTAATCTCAAACAAAAAAGTAATTCAGTTTTATCTATTATTTTTCCCAATCTAATTAGAAATTAGTTCTAGTTATTACCAGTAATCATAGGACGTTCATCTCTGTGTTCTTCTGTCATGTTCACATCAATGTTCTGCTGGTCATCTATGTGAATCCAGTCATCATCAGTTTTCTGCTCCAACTTTAGTTCTGAAATTGACAGTATAAAGTAATATTATCATGATTTTTATTGTGTAGCCTATATCTTTATTTATATCATTATTCTAAACTAATTATTATATATATATATATATATATATATATATATATATATATATATATATATATATATATATATATATATATATATATATATTTTTTTTTTTTTTTTTTTTTTATAGTCAGTCTTGGACAAAGTTAAAACATTAAAATCTACACATAAATCATTCCTGTAATTCAATTATGATGACTAAGAATCTGGTGAAGAAAATGTCCACTTGATGTCGCTAAACTATAATGAAATATTTTGCCTTTTTACAGTGTGCAAATATCAGCAAAATCACAGTAAGAAAACAAAATACAAGTGTTTAGAGCAGAAATGCATGGTTGCGTTTGTATTAATATAACTCCTTACGAAAGAAGGCCACAGTTCTTCCGGATTTGGTTTGTCTCAGTTTCATCTGTTTCTTCATGTAATCACAGACGGATTTGATGATGGTGAGATCTGATCTCCATGTGGAGCACGAGCTGTTAACAGTCTTATGGTGTATTAAAAAATCTCACTGGATTATTACAATGAATGTTTGGAAATGTGAACGGATATTTCCTATTGACACACTACAGCAAAAGGTATAAATAACTGGCTTAAAGCCTTTTTTGGGGGGGTGAAAATACTGACGTGCCTAAGACTTTTGCACAGTAGGCTACTGTATAATATACCGGACCGCCGTCTAGTGGCTGTTGCCCAAAAAGTATCAGAGTGTCGCCTCTTGGGTTCTAAACTCTTTGTCATTAACCAACGTAGTTGAACGGCAGGTTTACGATACAGTTTAGGGAAACAGCCCTGAGACTAGCTAGTTTCCTGTTAGGCCTGTTTGGAGCTAATGGTCTCGCATCTACTAGAAAGTAAGAAAACAAGCCAGAAAACAAAACAAACAAACAAACAAACAAAAAAACATGTTAATTAATTACTTGCTCATTCTACAGAAACGTCCACTTTTCTGTCCCTAGACTTTACAGAAATATTACACTTGCAAAACACTTTAGGATTACAATGTTTTTATATATATTTTAATATGAAACAATATGTTATTTGAACAATTAAACCTCCTTGAGCCATCAATGTGGCAATATTTGTTTTTTAATTAATTATAAAAATTCCAAAGAGAAAGTGCTTTATTTTGAGCTCAGAAACAGGTTTTTCTACCATTTTAATTACAATAATGTATGCATAACTATCAAATATATAATGTAAATGACATTAAAAAAAATGCTGAATAAATATTATAAAATATATAATGAATATGGTTGTCCCCTGTTGTTGTGTCACTGGTGTTACCTTTAACAAAAATCTCTTATTTTGAAAGAAAAAAATCACACTGATGACATCACTTGACTTCCTTCATCCTATTTCCTGAAGATCCATGAAGAAAGGCCAATGAAAACTCCACTATCTCTTTTCAATTATCAGAAATTTTTATTAGAAAATCATAATTTCATATGAAGCTTTTAGTTGAAGTCACTGGTGTGACCTACTTTATTGTTAGGGAATTATAAAGAAAAAACTAGAATACAAATGGATTAAATTACTTAATTTAGTGAATATATCATGATTGACAACATGTGGGTTGACACCTTGCAGCAGCCATTTTGTAAAATGCATTTTTCATGAAAATTGTCACTGGTGTTACCCGTTTCCAGATAAACTTTATTTAAAGCTATTCATTTAGTTCTTTTGCATAAAATAGCACTAATATTACATGATTATAACTTTTCTTTCTCATTGTTAATCCTCCTTTGGGCAGATATGGCTAAATTAAGGGTATTCAGTGCAGCGACTTTACAGACAGCGTATTTACAGACAGTTTTAAAATGTTGTTTATGATCTTTTACTGACTGCTTTCACTAAGTGTCAATGATAAGTTTTTGTTGTACACAAAATGTAAAAATGTAGTCCAATCTACTTAATTATAGTTGAAAAATTAAGGATCTTTGGTCCTATGTATACGTCACTGGAGATTCATTGTCACTGGTGTTACTGTTTTTTGTCTGTCACATTAAATAAAATATGTCATATGTGACATGATAATAATTTTACATCCATTGAATTCTGCTACACCCAAGAATTAAGATGTAAAGGAATGCATTATTACTTTTTTATAACTGTTTTTCAAATATTTTCGGTGTTATAGCAAATACATGGTTGCGCAATTGAATTATCATTCAATCACACTTTTAACTAACCTGATTAAAATAAATAACACAACATTTCCTTATTTTTTGCATTATCATTATTATTCAGTAACTCTGATTGCATGTTCTGAAAAAATTGAGAAATAATATTTCATAAAAATGTTTAAAAAAATGCCAGAGAAGTAAGGTAACACCAGTGACAAAAAAGGGGACATGCAATCTTTAAATAAATGTAAAAAAAAAAAAAAAAATCATTAAGCTGTCATTTATGTGTATTCATAAAGTCAAAGTGTAATATAATAATGTGGTCTAAGTTTAAATGTTAGAAAAAGAAATACATTTTAAGTAATTTTGTCATACCAAAAGTGGACGTTTCTGTAGAATGACCCTACTATTAAAAAAGCAAAATAAATAATAAGCAAAGCAATATTTTAGCTCTTCCTCAACAAAATTGCCATGAATTGATGAATACTTCAATCTCACTTGGTGAATGAGTCAGACTGTTTTGTTTCATGCTGCTCTTTACTTACTTTTTTTGTCATATGCCTACTAAAAATAAACAACCTGTTTTAAATACTTTTATCGCTTTCACTTTAATTATCTTCAAAAAGTACAACCAAATAGGCTTGCAGCACCTGCAATATGAAATCATGTCTACAATAAAAAATAACATTCTCAAAATCTTGTAAAAAGACCAATATTAGCCTACTCATTAACAGTTGTCAAAGCTTTCAGCTCTCAATAGTTTTAATATGACGTCGGCGAGTTAAAACAGTAATCAATCATTAAACCACTATGTTTATGCTTCTCGAAGCCCAATGATAAACACACACAGATATAAAATACAAGCAATATTTGGCATATTTGTGTATAGGTTGTAGATTGCATCGGGTCTACTTACTGTCCCTGCTCGCTGTGTAAGTACTTTCAACTTCATTGTTGCTTTATATATAGAGTGGTGCAGGTATGTGTGACATCAATTCGTAGGCCAAAATGCGGAAATGATACAAGTCTCGTGCCGAAAGACATAACATTTGGTCGGCTGCCGAAAACTTGCCGTCCGCGGGAGCGCGCGCAGCATGTTTAAAGGGTAGGCTATCGCACCTGTTTCTACAGCTGCTTTTATCACGATCAAAGGGCCATAACCTGCAAAATACTTATAACTCTGTGTTAATAGCAAAGAAACTTTTCCTGTAACGGATTAATCAAAATTATTAATTTAATTAATTTGCCGTGTATTGCTTAATCGAGATTTTTACGTGATTATAACAGAAGCCTATTTTAGCCTACTTGCTTTGTGCCAAACAATCCAGTCCTTTCTACCAGGTAAACTATTTTGTAACATCTCAAAATGACTTGATTTCATTCATGAGGGTTATATTTGACAGATTCTAGCTCATTCAGTCCTTTTTACCTGTTGAAATACCTTTAAATGGTAAATAAAACCCATAAAATGCAGTTGTACACTTGCCGAATAGTGATTACAGCCTCTATTTATTGAGAAAACTGTTCTTAATGACTTGATTTCATTCATGAGGGTTATATTTAACAGAATCTAGCTCATTCAGTCCTTTTTACCTGATGAAATACCTTTAAATGGTAAATACAACCCATAAAATGCAGTTTTACACTTGCCGAATAGTGATTACAGCCTCTATTTATTGAGTAAACTGTTCTTTCTGCCTCAAAATGACTTGATTTTTACAGTCGTTAAGACCTCCTGAAATGATAAATAAGACTTTCTTGTACCATTTAAGACTTTTTATGGTCTTAAATTTGATACAACTAAATTTAAGATTTTTTTTAAGACCTGCGGAATCCCTGTAGGGTACACTTAAGCCCCGGGTATACTTCGGTCATCCATGTTCGTGTACCGTCCGCATGCAGCCCAAATTTCGAGACCAGGCGGACGGTGCGCATACAGCAGCGCATGCGCAAGCAGAACAGAAGATTCCACTATGTGGCAATACACACAATACTGAGCACAGTGTGCAGCCAACAAAGAAGAATGTGGAAAGAGCGATTTAAAAACAACACGCTTGAAACAAAGAGAAACTTCTTCCAAGACCAGTAAACTTAGAAGCATATCCTTCTCCATCGTTTTAGATTCTTGTTTTGTGTATCTTCCAAACTATGTTGCAATGGTGGATGCGCTATGTTTCTTCTTCAATCATGCCCAGCAAATGTCCTGTAACGAAATGTAGCGGTTATTAATCAATTTATGGATGAAATATGAATATAATAATTCATAAGGTTATGAATAAATTATGATTCATATATCGACCCAACGGGGAATTAAACTTATATTGTGAATCAATTACAACGAATTGTAATCAATTACATATAGTTCTGGTTTAATAATTATTTAGAGAAACTGTTCGTTTGTCCAGCAAACTAAGTCCCTCACAGAATATTATAAACAGAGTTATTCTCTGGCCGTGAAAATAACTTTATAGTTTTATAACATAAAGCGATCGAAAAGCGTTAAAGTGACTTGGTTTTCAGCTGAAAGAACAAACAGAACAATCGAGCATGAATAACGTTTTAATATATGCAAACTACGAATACAGAGGTTATACATCTAAATATATATACAAGAAAATACACACCTATGTACAAGAATAGAAGTAGAGAAGGAAAGAGAGAAGGCAAGTAGCAAACTCACAACCAGTCCTAAGCCAGCACGGAAATCAGTTTCATCATCTAAGTTTGAGAAACGGCAGTATACTTGCATTGGTTGCGTGTGTCGAATTTCAGGTTAGCGCTGGTGCAGTTCGTCGGCTTCCTCCGTTCAGCGGGAAGGTTTGAACTGAGGACGAGAGGGAGTTTCGCTGGAAGATGGCGATCCCGAAGCTGAGCACGGTGGCAGCGCGTGGTCACCGGAGAGGTCCGGGAAAAACGTGCACGAGATGCTCGTGAGACAATCGGGAGAGAACACACACGAAATTGTGCGTCTTTGCTTTTATGACAGATAAGCCGACACACCTCCTTGAGGTGGGGTAGCCAATAACATGGGTGCAAAGTTGGCGGGAAAGCTTTCCCATTGTTTGGCCTCACGACTTAATCCAATGATTTATGACTACCAGATCAGATCTCCAAACGGAGTGTGTTCTTCACAGTATCATTAAACACATAGAAAAATACATTTGTCCGTTTGGTGACATGTCTCAATGAATAGCTCGAATCCGGAGCTTTGAAACAAGATCAAACTCGATAGGTCAGAAAGGCATAGGAGAGAAGTTATGGTTTACAGACAAAATTATATAATTAAAATGCACACTAGCACAAATACACTCATTTAAACACTAGGAAACATGCATAGGCCCTAAAATATATGAAATATATATTTCAGCATAGCGGTAGTATATATATATATACAGTTAAAAGTGTATGTTTGTGTGTTTCTGTATGTGTGTCTGTGTGTGTGTTTTTGTGTGTGCCAGTGTGTGTGGGTGCTGGAATGTGGATCTGGCCCGTAGTCCACATGAGGGGCCCCTTTGATGTCCTAAGAGCAAGGAAAGCCACGGAGGGCCACAAAGGTGTCAAGTGGGCTCATCTTTAGTAGACAGTTCGGAGCCGATTTAGTGATTAAGAAACAAAGTTCATCAGGTTACAAGCGTTCTGAAAACTCCAAAGTTTATTGATTATCCTGATACGTGTGCATACGCTACAGTCCCATTGATGACACAACTCATTGCTACCCTCCGATTGTCACAAACATGTCAGGTTCCACCATCCACCAATCCCAGCGCACTCAATCACTGGAATACTAATCACCTCCACCTGCACATCAACAGCACTGCAATCACCTGCACCATAAAAGATTCACACTTACACACACTCTTTGTCCGGTCTCGTTTGCACTACACCTACCTGTATGCTTACCTTAAGGACTCCTGCGATCTACTTACCTGTCTCCAGCGTCTCCTGTATTCCTCGTGTGCTACCCCATCTGTGTGTGAGTGTTCCCAGTCTCCAGTCTCCTAAGTCTCCAGCGCCAGTTCAGCTCTTCATACCTGTGACCACAAAAGGACAGTATTACCTCTCAATCATTCCTACATCATCATCTATCACCATATACTCCCCTGCACTGCCGTATTACTCTGCTGATATCAATAAACATCACTGTTTGTTTTTACTCCTGCCTCCATGCCTTCTGTGACTGTACCAGAAGGGAACTAAAAACCCGGATATCAGCATGAGTCACCAGGACCCCTTCCAAGAGTTCGTTGACGCTTTGCGCAGAGCACTCACTCCTCAACCACCATCACCGGCACCCGCTGTTGCTTCCGCAACCACCGTCTCCACTCATTCACCCTACTCAGGATCGGCTGAGAATTGCAGCGGATTCCTCCTGCAATGTGCGCTGGTCCTGGAGATGCAACCGCACCTCTACCCAGACGATACAGCTAAAATAGCATTCATCATCTCGCAACTACAAGGCAAGGCTTTGCAATCGGCAGACTCCCTCTCCCTCTAGTGGATGGAATGGGCAAGCCCACATCACCACCTATCGTCAGGGCCTGGAACCCAGAGTGTGGTTGCATCTCGCTGCATACAAGGATTCCATCGGCCTCGAATGCTTCATCCAACTATCCATCCACGTAGGCTCTCGTATGCAGTCGTGTATAGAAGAACACCAGGGCCAGCCACTCTTCAACACCCTCCTCCGTCGGTCCGAACCCGTCAGCCCTCCAGAACCAGTCAGCGAACCAATGCAAGTGGATAATTCTCGTCTCTCTTCCGCTGAGCGCCAACGCCGGCTGACCCTGAATCTCTGTTTATATTGTGGTGCTCCTGGGCATACTATATCTGCATGCCCCATCCGTCTTCCTCGTCCCATGGTGAGTGCTATCATTCCATCCATTAAGAAGATGAAACCACTCACTACTGTTGTAAACCTTACTGCTGCTGATGTATCTGTTCCAGTGGTGGCGCTCCTCGATTCAGGGTCAGCAGGAAACTTAATCTCCAGCTCCCTCTGTCGACAACTCTAGCTCAAAACATCACCCTCTCTGACCATCTACCAAATCCACTCCATCACGGGCAAACCATTGAGCCGTAAGAAAGTCACCCAATGTGGGGGTCCCCTTCAGATGCGTGTTGGAATCCTGCATGTGGAAGAAATACACCTACTGGTTCTGGAGGAATCCACCTCTGACGTGGTTCTAGGGTGCCCGTGGCTGGAGCAGCACAGTCCAACCATCTCCTGGCGCACGGGTGAGATCCTGAAGTGGGGCGATAACTGTTTCTCCAATTGTTTCTCCGAGTTTCCTGTTACCAAGTCTCCTCGTTCGAATGACATCTCCATCTGTTCCACCTCCATTGAAAGCCCTGTTGAGAAACATTCAGTGGATATCCCATCCTGTTACGCCCCCTTCAGCGACGACTTCTGCCCACAACGAGCCTCCAAGCTACCTCCACACCGGCCATGGGACTGTGCCATCGATCTGTTACTGGATGAGCCAGTGCCTAGGGGAAGGATTTACCCCCTATCTGTACCGGAGGAGAAGGCCATGGAGGAATCTATCGAAGAGGCCCTTAACCAAGGATACATCCGCCCGTCTACTTCTCCTGCTGCTTCGAGCTTCTTCTTCGTGGCGAAAAAGGACGGAGGCTTGCGGCCCTGTATAGATTATCGTGCGCTGAACAAGATTACAGTCAAATTCTGGTACCCCCTTCCTCTCGTCCCGGCTGCTCTGGAACATCTCTGTGGTGCCACTGTGTTCACCAAGCTGGACCTCCGCAGCGTGTATAACTTCATCCGGATACGTGAGGGGGACGAGTGGAAGACCGCCTTCGTCACGCCCACCGGCCACTACGAATACCTCGTCATGCCGTATGGCCTGGTCAACGCCCCCTCCGTATTCCAGGATTTCATCCATGAGGTGCTCCGGGAGTTTCTCCATAAATTCGTCCTGATCTATATTGATGACATCCTCATCTACTCCCGAAGCTTGGCCGAACAACGCCACCACGTTGCGGAGGTCCTCCAATGCTTACGGCAGTTCCATCTCTTCCTAAAAGCTGAAAAATGTTCCTTCCATTAACCCTCTGTTCACTTTCTGGGATACATCATAGATCACAGTGGCATCCGGATGGACAAGGGGAAGGTGGAAGCTATCAAGTCCTGGCCCACACCATCCACCATCAAAGAAATCCAGCGCTTCCTTGGCATGAAATGTATGTATGCATTTATATTATAGTAGTAAACTTTAAGAAATAAGCAGCTTTAATTAGCGTTTGTGCCCGAGACACTAACAAAAAAGGATTTACAAAAATCTAATTTACATTTGGCAGATGTTTTTATCCAAAGTGACATACAGTGCTCTTATTACAGGGATGATCCCGCTGGAGTAACCTGAAGTAAAGTGTCTTGATCAAGGACACACTGGAGGAGACACTGTGGAGATCGAACCAGCAACCTTCTGCTGACCAGCTTATTGGTTTAGACCACAACACCACAAAAGTAAAGAAGCTACAACAGAAATTGGCATGTAATTTTAAAAATATAAAATGAAATATGGCAAGAAACTGAATGCTGACATGAATTGTAAAATGTTTTAATCTGTTTATTTAGTCATGCTGATGGAGAGCAAATGAATGTTTACAGCAGACACAGCAGCAGCCAGATTGTCCCGCACACCTTCTTCCACTCCTGCTTCAAGGTTGTTGGGTTCAGGGGTCCATCATCATCATCTTCCTCATCCTCTGCATCAACAATGTCCCCATTGAGAAGAGAACATGATGGATGAAAGTGTTCATCAGCTGCTTGATCAAAATAAAGCTGCAGAATTGGCACAGCTGTGTTGAGATGGCAGCAGGACTTTAAATACGTGATTGTTAGAACAATAAATTTGAATGAAGCTTTGTGTTGTTGACTTGTATATGCATTTATTTGTCATTATTACTTTTATTAATTCTTATTTATTAATTATGCTATTATTATCAGTAAATGTATATATTTTATTAAGCAATGAATGTATTCACATCGGCTGTATTTGTGTAGTGTGTGTTCATGCATAGCTATGTCATATGATAAACAATACATTTTGCTTGTTTTACTAAAGAAGTAAAAGTAATATAATTAAGTTATGGTTAATGTTGGGGTGTGCTAGCAAAGCAATTCATTCTGGGATAATCTTAATTTTAAGTAGTTTATACTTACATTTTAAATAATCTATAAATCAGTCTTCTCTAAAGGCGAGATCTTCGAACAGCTGTCTGATGTCTTCTTTGGCTTCAGACATTGCTAACACTGAGGAAAACTGCACTAGAGTTGTGGAGTTACTGGTGCTGTGAAGTGTTAGTGCACCTGTCACTCATATCTTTATTTTTATTGCAGGACCTATAATAACATACAAGAGATTATATGCACAGATATAAAGCATGATGACAAGCTTAAATATTTTAATACATAATGCATAAAAGTTTTTTATAAGCCTGAGGGATTAAACTAGAGCTAATTCAACAAGGGAAAAAAAGGAAAACGTAAAGGAGATTTATGCCACTTTTGCTTGTGGATGAACCTTTTTGTAAATAAAATAAAGAAATTAACAACATATTCACGAGAATTTGGGTATTCATAAAAAATAAACTCACATTAAAAATATAAGAACCTTAAATTAACCCAAATTATATTAGTTGTAGCAATTACAATTACTGGCAGCTGTTTCTTTAACAAGACCATGAAATAAGCAGTTCAATCAATATCAAGATATTTACAGATAGATGAATTAAAACTCATATCTTTTAGGTTGTTGCGCTTGTGATAACGTCGTAGGTCATGATAACGTCAACATGGCGGATTATATCTGGATCTCATTCATACTCAGTGAGATTTGGCTGTTAAATACCTACTCTTTTAGCCCTCGTTAAGTGAGTGCTTATTGAAATTAAGTACCTAGCCTACTCATTGAGTAGGCGGTTTCGGACGCAGCCACTATCCTGGGGTGCGTTTCCCGAACAACGATGTAACTCGCTGCTGAACTACCATAGTACGATGCATCGTTGAACAAATCAACTAGCTAGTCACGACTGTTTCCCGAAACCGTTTTGTCGCAAACCTGTTGTTCAACCACGTTGGTGAATGATTTCATGCAGGTGGTGGAGTAATAACTTCTTTAAATGAATCTGTTTGAGGTCGAATGCTAGAATTTCAGCTAAATCACGGACATGTCAGAGGACTAATTCTCATTTTCCTCAGTTATTTTGCTTTATTTTGAATGCTTATTCTGACGTACTAGAGTACGGACGCACATGCACACTCTTAAAAAATGGTGCTTAAAATCTCTTGACAAACTAAAATATATAAATGACATTTGTATATATTCGAAATATATATATACATTGTACTTAATGTAGCTTTCTTATTTTGCTCAAGATAAGGATTTATTTACTCCACATGTCATAAAAACAGGAAACTATGCTTCTAACCACAGCTCGAGAGTTGTCGTTCTAACAACACAAGTTTTCGATGCAGTTTGCGAATGTTCGTTTGAACGATGGTTTCGGGAAACACCAAATCGTTGAACTATGTAAGTAACGACGGAACTTGCGATGTTAGTTGGCTAACGATGCTTTTGGTAAACGCACCCCTGGAGAGTTTAGCTCCAACCCTAATCAAACACACCTGACGCAGCTAATCAAGCTCTTCAGGATGGCTTGAAACTACAAATACAGGTGTGCTGAAGCCGGTCGGAAAGGTCCCCAGGAGCATGGTTGAAGACCTCTGCCATAAGGTACACACGTCTGCTGCACTCAGTGAACACAGTGTCAAAATTAGTCCTCAACCACACCCTATTACATTTAACATAATTAAAATTATATACACATTCAAACATACAAGAATAATAAAAATAATGATAAAATAACTAATTCCGTAGACCACAAATAATAAAACGACATAAACATAATACATCTCATTGCACTAAGAATTTAAGCCCCTACAGAAACAGTTATATACTGTTATAGTTTGATGTCTCTTACAAGTACAATTTAAGTAATCCAATTCAATCTTAACACTGAACTTCTTAAGCTTAATGTTCATTTTCATGCTAAATGATAACAATTATCTATTTGCATCCATGTAATTTAGAGTTTATTATAATTTAATGTTAACTACACTATGATAATGAGTAACAATTGCTTCTGTCAAAAATCCATGGTTACTGATTAAATGGATCTTTCTCTTCATTTGATTTTGTTCCATGCCATCTTATCTGTATAAAAAATGCAGAACTTGAATAAAAGAATTAAAATGAAAAGATGACGAGTTAATCTGACACTCACCAGCCCTCAAATTTAATTCTGACTTATTAAGCATCTCTTTCTTCATCTTAATCTTTCAATTTGTCATTCTGTTTTAAGAGAAATAGTTTTAAAGAAATACATAGACAATAATATGAACCAAACAGGTCTATATTAAATAGTTGTATTGGGATAGTGCATCCCAAATAAAAATACAGTCATCATCTACTCCTGCTTGTTGAGAGTTTCTCACCTGTACCACAGAAAAAGACCAAAGGAAATCGAGATAATGATGGTGACGGTAACATACATATTCCATTGTTTCTAAAGGGAAAACAGCATATATTATTATTAGATAAAATGTTATGAGCATTCAGATATTCAATATTCAATATTCAATACATTTCTTCACAATTTTGTAATCCAAAAATGTCAGTTCAATCTCTACCATCAGACAATTTTGCTGAATTATCAATTAATAATGTTGCAGAAAAGTGCTGGCTTATTTTGATTACATAATAATGACAGCATTAGTTTGAGTGGTCCCTTTTCAATGCAAGGCCATCAAAAATTAAGGGTTTATCCTGATATTGTCTGTAACCTTCAGTCTTTCAATGGGTACTGTACATTGTAAAAAATTATACAGTAATTATACAGTAATTTTACGGACATTTCTGTTAACAAAACACAAAGAAGTTCAAAAAACAGGCAAAAAATTAAATACAGAAAATTACGTCAAATTAAAACAATGCATTGTGCCCTTTTTTGTTTGTACAGTATTCAGAGTGTACAGTATTCATTGCTCAAGCAAGTCTGGGGAAAAAGTGTTCTCTGAACTCTGTATTTTACTGTGACAGTTGTGCCCACATTTCTCCTACATTATAATTCATTATTATTGTTGTTGTTAGTAATTAATGTCTGCATGATTAGTTTTAACACACAAATTAATTAAAAATAAACGAAGTAAACCTGAAGCTTAAAAGGTTGAACAATTTTGGCCAGCGCCTCATCATTCCTGTTGCATTTCAAGACACCCTTATCTTCATTGAACAGACAGTCCACAGTGAGTGTATTCATCCTGGTCACATATCTGCTGCTGTCTGGTATGATCTTCTCTGGCTCAAATGTGTGATGAAGCACCATGAAAATAGCTGGTTTGGATGCTGTTTCAAATAAAGATACAATAAGATAAATGTGTATTTCTACTAATAGGGTCTATATATTAATATCTTAAATCTTGAAGTTACCTGATGTCACGATCACCGTCTGTTCCTGTCAGTTCCCGGACTACATTACCCACAATCCTCCCTGCCAGTCACATGGTCACTCCACACCAATCACCTGTCGCCACATACAGCCATGCACACACTCCTCACTAATCACCACACCCAGCTGCAGTACATTAACAGGACTATAAAGGACTCACACTCACACCACCAGTTTGCGAAGTCTTGATTCCTTGTGACAATTCTGAGCGTTTCCTTGTTTTCTGTCTGCCTGTGATTGATCTTGCCTGTTCCTGTTTTTGACCCGTTGCTGCCTGTCCTGACCCTTGCCTGTTATACTGTTCTGTGAATGATATCTGCCTGTCCTGACCATTGCCTGCATCCTGATTACGATCCTGCCTGTCCCTTGCTGTTCTCGTCTGCTCCTGATTGACCCTGCCTGTACGACATTCTTAATAAAGCTTGCATTTGGATCTTACCATGACTCCCGCTTCGTTACAGAAGACTTCGCCGCCACCAAGATCCAGCAGCTTTCCCGGAGGATCTCATTACGGTATGGACATTAATCTATTGCTATTGTGGAGTTCGCAAGGCACACGATCGTTGGAGGAATATGTGCAGGAGTATCTAAACATTGCTTACCTCTCTGATCTTCCGGACTGTGCACTGATTGACTTTTTTTGTGATGGCGTCAACCAACCTCTCCAGAATAAATTAAGTCGAGAGGGACCGCGTTCATCACTTAGCAGCTTTATGGACTATGCATTGTTGACTGTTGGCTCTCCATTTACTGTGGGTGTCGCGGAGGAATGCGACACCATGGTGAGTCCCGTAATGGCCGCCGCGCCAGGTAACACGCACAAGATGGCGGCTACCATCACAACAGCAACAGTTCACGTCTCCGCTGATCGCCCAGAGTCACGTCACGTCTCCGCTGATCGCCCAGAGTCACGTCACGTCTTCGCTGATCGCCCAGAGCAACGTCACGCCTTCGCTGATCGCCCGGAGCAACGTCACGCCTTCGCTGATCGCCCGGAGCAACGTCACGCCTTCGCTGATCGCCCGGAGCAACGTCACGCCTTCGCTGATCGCCCGGAGCAACGTCACGCCTTCGCTGATCGCCCGGAGCAACGTCACGCCTTCGCTGATCGCCCGGAGCAACGTCACGCCTTCGCTGATCGCCCGGAGCAACGTCACGCCTTCGCTGATCGCCCGGAGCAACGTCACGCCTTCGCTGATCGCCCGGAGCAACGTCACGCCTTCGCTGATCGCCCGGAGCAACGTCACGCCTTCGCTGATCGCCCGGAGCAACGTCACGCCTTCGCTGATCGCCCAGAGCAACGTCACGCCTTCGCTGATCGCCCAGAGCAACGTCACGCCTTCGCTGATCGCCCAGAGCAACGTCACGCCTTCGCTGATCGCCCAGAGCAACGTCACGCCTTCGCTGATCGCCCAGAGCAACGTCACGCCTTCGCTGATCGCCCAGAGCAACGTCACGCCTTCGCTGATCGCCCAGAGCAACGTCGCGTCTGTAGATCAGTCCGGGAGCGGAGAGGGTTGCGTTCCAGTGTGGCTGATCCTCCACTGACTACGGTCCGAGCAGCTGGCATCCCCAAGTCCTCGCCGGACGCTTCGCTCTCAAGCCAGCCTGACGCTTCGCTCTCAAGCCCGCCGGCCGCTTCGCTCTCAAGCCAGCCTGACGCTTCGCTCTCAAGCCTGCCGGACGCTTCGCTCTCAAGCCTGCCGGACGCTTCGCTCTCAAGCCTGCCGGACGCTTCGCTCTCAAGCCTGCCGGACGCTTCGCTCTCAAGCCTGCCGGACGCTTCGCTCTCAAGCCTGCCTGTTGCAACGCTCTCAAGCCTGCCTGTTGCAACGCTCTCAAGCCTGCCTGTTGCAACGCTCTCAAGCCTGCCTGTTGCAACGCTCTCAAGCCTGCCTGTTGCAACGCTCTCAAGCCTGCCTGTTGCAACGCTCTCAAGCCTGCCTGTTGCAACGCTCTCAAGCTCGCCTGTTGCAACGCTCTCAAGCTCGCCTGTTGCAACGCTCTCAAGCTCGCCTGTTGCAACGCTCTCAAGCTCGCCTGTTGCAACGCTCTCAAGCTCGCCTGTTGCAACGCTCTCAAGCTCGCCTGTTGCAACGCACTCAAGCGCCCTGGACGCGATGGACAAGATGGCTGCTTTGCCAGTGCCTACGGGCAAGATGGCCGCCCCTTCGGTGCTCACGGAGGTAGGGGGCGTTCCAGCAATTGAGTCCGCTCCAGAACCCGCTTCAGCCAGTGAGTTTGCTCCAGAGACCGCTCCAGTCGGTGAACCATCGCCTCACTCTCGGAGGAGGAGGAGGAGGAGGAAGAAGGCGTCCTCCTCTCCTCAAGATGCTAACGCCATTCAAGAGGTCGCTGTGGGCCTGGAGACCACTCCAGAGGTCTCTCCTGCTCTGCCCAAGCGTCATGCTCTACCAGCACCGCCTAAGCGTCTTGCCCTGCCGGCGCCTACTGAGCTCCTCGCCCTGCCGGCGCCACCCGTGCTCCTCGCCCTGCCGGCGCCACCCGAGCTCCTCGCCCTGCCGGCGCCACCCGAGCTCCCCGCCCTGCCGGCGCCACCCGAGCTTCCAGCCCTGCCGGCGCCACCCGAGCTTCCAGCCCTGCCGGCGCCGCCCGAGCTTCCAGCCCTGCCGGCGCCGCCCGAGCTTCCAGCCCTGCCGGCGCCGCCCGAGCTTCCAGCCCTGCCGGCGCCGCCCGAGCTTCCAGCCCTGCCGGCGCCGCCCGAGCTTCCAGCCCTGCCGGCGCCGCTCAAGCTCCTTGCGCTGCCAGCGCCAGTCAGGCGTCTTGCCCTGCCGGCGCCACCCACACGCCTGGCCCTGCCAGCGCCACCCGAACTCCTTGCACACGAACCTGCGACGGGCTCCGCTGAAATCCCCAAGAACTTTTTGGGGGGGGGCAGTATACCTAGGGGTGGGGAGCTGGTGGGTGGGGACCCTGCCCAGCCACTGCTGTCACTGCTGCCATTTATGGACTCATTGCTGCGGCTGCCCAAGCCACCTGACCTGCCGTGGTTGCCCAAGCCACCTGACCTGCCGTGGTTGCCCAAGCCACCTGACCTGCCGTGGTTACCCAAGCCACCTGACCTGCCGTGGTTACCCAAGCCACCTGACCTGCCGTGGTTGCTCAAGCCACCTGACCTGCCGTGGTTGCCCAGGTCACCTGACCTGCCGTGGTTGCCCAGGTCACCTGACCTGCCGTGGTTACCCAGGTCACCTGACCTGCCGTGGTTACCCAAGCCACCTGACCTGCCGTGGTTACCCAAGCCACCTGACCTGCCGTGGTTGCTCAAGCCACCTGACCTGCCGTGGTTGCCCAAGCCACCTGACCTGCCGTGGTTGCCCAAGCCACCTGACCTGCCGTGGTTGCCCAAGCCACCTGACCTGCCGTGGTTACCCAGGTCACCTGACCTGCCGTGGCCGCCCGAGCCACCTGACCTGCCGTGGCCGCCCGAGCCACCTGACCTGCTGTGGTTGCCTGAACCACCCGACTTACCGTGGCTGCCCAGGCCATCTGACCCGCCATGGCTTCCTGACCCGCCGTGGCCGCCCGAGGCTCCTGACCCACCGTGGCCGCCCGAGGCTCCTGACCCACCGTGGCCGCCCGAGGCTCCTGACCCACCGTGGCCGCCCGAGGCTCCTGGCCCGCCGTGGCTGCTTGAGTTCCTGGACCTGCCCTGGAGACCTCCATACCCGCCTGCACATCCAGTATCTCCTGCCTGTAGGTCTCCAGGGCACCCACCCCCCCTCCCCAGTTGTGCCATCTACGGCGCGAGGACGCGCCTTCCGGGAGGGGGACATTATGTCACGATCACCGTCTGTTCCTGTCAGTTCCCGGACTACATTACCCACAATCCTCCCTGCCAGTCACATGGTCACTCCACACCAATCACCTGTCGCCACATACAGCCATGCACACACTCCTCACTAATCACCACACCCAGCTGCAGTACATTAACAGGACTATAAAGGACTCACACTCACACCACCAGTTTGCGAAGTCTTGATTCCTTGTGACAATTCTGAGCGTTTCCTTGTTTTCTGTCTGCCTGTGATTGATCTTGCCTGTTCCTGTTTTTGACCCGTTGCTGCCTGTCCTGACCCTTGCCTGTTATACTGTTCTGTGAATGATATCTGCCTGTCCTGACCATTGCCTGCATCCTGATTACGATCCTGCCTGTCCCTTGCTGTTCTCGTCTGCTCCTGATTGACCCTGCCTGTACGACATTCTTAATAAAGCTTGCATTTGGATCTTACCATGACTCCCGCTTCGTTACACCTGAACAGTAATTAAGTTCATTCAATGCAGCATCAATGCCAGTTCCTGCCTGTAAAAAAATGGTGCAGAAGACTAAAATCACATCACAGTCTTTCACACTGTGCACGTCCTTCAAATGAGGTCTTTGTTGAAGGATATGATGTAAAATCTGGTTCCGTAAATTGCATGCCTTTCCCGTCTCAATTGTGAAGTATTTTCCTTTAAGATGAAGAACAGAGTGTGTTATTTGGAATAGGAACATAAGGTAGGTTATAGTATTTTGTGACAAGTAGGCTAAGATAAGACCAAAAAAATAAGAACTAGAACCAGCATGGGTAACTTAAGTCACAACAACTATCTTATAAAGTCTTGTTATGAATAATGTTTTCTCTATAATGCTTACTTTAGTAATTTAATAATCCAAAATCTTACCTTCAATCATTTCATTTTCCAGCATCATTTTTTTGCTTTTCTTTCTTCCTCTTAAAAAATGTCCTTTGTACTGGTTATCTGAGTGTTGTTTAGTCACCCTGAAATAAATTTAAAAACACTTAATTATTACTTTATTAGTTGATCACTATTAGAAAAGTCAGAATGTGATCATCTGCTTCTATCATCAGCGTATCCATGACCATGATGTCAACTTCATCAGTGAGACTGTTGTATTGTGCTACTTTTTACTGCCCTCTGTATGTCTAAAAAATAAAAATAACCAAATATCTTTATCGCTTTCACTTTCATTTTTTTAATTTTCATGAAGAATAAAAACACTACCGAATATGTTTGCTGCATATGTGATATGAAATCATGTATTTTACAAAGGAATAACATTCTCAAAATCTTGTAATAAGACTAATATTACTCTTTAACAGTTCAGTTGCTTCTCGAAACCCAGTGATAAACACACTCTCACAGTCCTATACGCATATAAAAGACAAACACATACAAATATTGTCACAGTTCCCTTTCGATACTTCACTCGTACTGCGTATGGGGAAAGATCTCCTTTTTCCCCGTTACTGAAGCCGTTTTCAATAACGCAGTGTAACTGCATCGTCATTGGTTCACTCATAGACAAGTTGTTGAACCAATGATGGTGTGGCATAGCTGCGGGGCCTATGCATGGCCTATGGTTCTTGCTGGGTCACCGTCAGGCCCCTTGCCAATGCTCCGCCCCGTTTTTCCCAGAGGTTCATGACAAGCTGATGAAGTCGTGGCGCGCCCCGTATTCTGCCCACCTACGTACTACACATTATTCAGCCCTCACCTCTGTGGATGGCTCCGAAGAGAAGGGTTATGAGCACCTACCGCCCCTGGACGAAGCAGTGGCGGCTCTCCTCTGTCCCCCACTGACTTAGCCCTGCGTGCCACAAAGGCCACAGCCCAGGCCATTGGAATATCCATGGCCAGCCTGGTCATGCTTGAGCGCCACTTGTGGCTCAACCCGACCGAGATAAAGGAGATGGACAAGACGGTCTTTTTGGACGCCCCGGTCTCTCCCTCCCGTCTCTTCGGGCCAGCGGTAGAGGGCTTTACAGAATGCTTCACTGCAGCACAGAAGTCATCCCAGGCCATGCGACACTTCCTGCCTAAGCGCTCCAGCTCTACGTCTGCTTCCAGCTGCCCCAGGTCTGCGCCGACACAGCAGAGTAAGCCTACCCCCTCTACCTCTCAGGCAGCGCCACCCAAGGAACAGTGCCACTGTCTCGCCCCACAAAGCGCTCCTCCTTCCCGAGGCAATGTCAGGGACCCTGGCCGAAGATCTCGCTGGACCAGACGCCTCCTAAGCCTTCCTGAGCTATCAGGAAGGAAGAGGATGGGGCAAAGTCTCGCCAAGGCCGGACCACCCTAAAAGCTCTTTTGTTCCGTCTCCCCTCCATCCCGTTCAACAACGGGCGTAGGAGATATGTCCAGTGTTATGCTAACTGGGCCCAAAAGTGTTGCTTCCATGCCAAACGCCGTTCTCATGGCGAACATAAATAAATAAAATAAATATTTTACCTTCTCAAAGAAAGAGCAAATCTCCTCTCCCAGTCTCTCCGGTGTACGGGCCCCCGATCGGCGGCCTGTCATCCGATGCCATTCAACCCCTTGTCATGCAGGCCGAGGCCTGGAAGGCCATCCCCGGAGTGTCAAGCTGGGTCCTGGGGACCATAAGTCGGGGCTACTCACTTCAGTTCACCTGAAGGCCCCCGCGCTTCAGCAGGGTGCTTCAGACTTCAGTCAACACGGATGACGCTCATGTCCTCCGAGCCAAAGTCACCACTCTTCTGAGGAAAGGAGCTATAGAAATAGGTTGCCCCTCAGAGAGCAGTTCAGGGTTCTACAGCCTTTATTTTCTAGTCCCCAAGAAAGATGGTGGTCTTAGACCCATCTTAGATCTTAGACTCTTAAATCTCTCCCTCATGAGAAAGAAATTCAAGATGTTAACGCTGAAGCAGATCCTCGCGCAGGTTTTCCCCGGGAACTGGTTCTGCTCGCTGGACCAGAAAGATGCATACTTTCACATCCAGATAGCCCCCCATCACAGGCGATTCTTGAGATTCGCATTCGAGGGTGTGGCTTACCAATATATGGTCCTCCCCTTCGGGCTGTCCCTAGCTCCTCGCACTTTTACCAAGAGCATAAACGTGGCGCTTTCCCCACTGAGACAGATGGGAATCCGGGTTCTCAATTATCTCAACGACTGGCTCATCCTAGCCCAGTCGCGAGCCGAGCTGGAGCGTCACAGATCCGTGCTACTCAGCCACATGGAGTGCCTGGGTCTCAGGGTCAACTTTGCCAAGAGCTCACTGCTCCCCAGCCAGTGTATAACGTTCCTGGGTGCAGTCTTCGACTCAGCATGCTCTGGCCATTCAGCAGCTCATGGCATCAGGAACAGAGCCTATCTCATTCTGAAGTTCTTCCAGAGGATGCTAGGGCTGATGGCTTCCGCCTTCCCAGTTCTGCAGCTCAGCCTTCTTTGGATGCGGCCTCTGCAATACTGGTTGAAGTTCCGGGTCCCTCCTCACGCCTTGCGGCGTGGCCGCCTGCATCTCAGGGTCAATCAGGCCTGTTTGACAGCTCTGAAACCCTGGATGAACTCTGTATGGTTCAGTCAAGGAGTACCCCTACAGGCGGTGTCCAGAAGGATGGTGCTCTCGACAGATGCGTCCAACACAGGTGGGGGCGCTCTGTGCGAGGGCAGACCGGCCTTCGGCTCGTGGTCTCACGAAGAAAGCCATCTGCACATCAGCTGACTCGAGATGTTGGCAGTGATTCGAGCCCTTCACACGTTTCAGGCACACCTGATGGGACGCCACGTCTTAGTCCAGTCGGACAGCATGACAGTGGTGTCATACATAAATCACCAGGGTGGTCTATTGTCCAGCCGCTTATGCGCTCTGGCGAAGCTTCTTCTGGAATGGGCATTACTGAGGTTTTAGTCGCTCAGAGCGACTCACATACCCGGGAGAATGAACTTGGGAGCAGATATGCTATCTCGGAGCAATGTGTAGCGAATTAACTCAAATGGGAAATATTAATAATTATTCAATAATAACTCAATATGATTTATTAATTATGATTAATTATTAATATGTAAATCTGTTAATCAGATTAACTGGATATAGCTACATTAATCTTAATATTACAATCAATTAACCTGTTGTCCAGGGAACACTAAGTGTTGATTGTTTAATAGTTCTAAGAAATGTTCATTTCCAGGTTATGGAAAAATAACATTCTTATTGTACCGTGCTACTTAGAGCACAGATTCGGGATCTAAATGACTTAAGAGGCAATTAATTAGCAGATGGATTAGCAGAACCAAACATATATTGTGCACAATCTTTATTAACTAACTCACAAACACATAACTAAACTAACAAACACATACCATACAACAAAGGTCACACACACATACGTACTGTAGGTAAAAATGAGTAATGATATGGTTGCACCGGAGGAGGTACTGTTACTAGGGCTATAGAAAAAAGTCAAAGACAATCTGGAAAGGAATCATCAGTTTCTTCAGCAATTGCAAAGGTAAGTCTTACAAATTAATACTAAATTGCTGTTTAGTGTTAAAATGTACGATACTTGCAAGATGCCTTTAGGCTGAGGAGCGTCGGATCTGCAGGTTGAGGATAAATCCTGAGGTTTTTGTCTGAAGTTGTTGCCAGTCTTTTCTATGTTGGGAGATGAGCGCATGGCTGGGTGTTGTAGGCCGAGGCCTACAGGCCTTGTGGGCCTGGCCTAGGCTGGCCGCAAGGAGATCCGTTCGGTCATCCAGAAGCAAGGAAAAGAGAGGGAGTGGCATTGTTCTCTAGGTTTTAACCTCTGGTCAAAGACCAACCTCTTAAGGTTGCTGTAGCCAATGAAGGTGTTGTATTTCCGGGTGACCACACACCCCCTTGTCGGGGCTTTTATGACCAAGCCGATTAACAAGCTGAGTCTTTGAATAAGAACTATTAAAGATTCTTGTAATACTTATGTGTTGCGCAGGTATGGACATACCGCATACACAAGCATTTAAATCTTCCCACTACAAATGCATAGACACTAAACATGTCATGATTGAAGTTACCTTAAATGTATCATAAAACATACACATAAATACGTGAATACAATGATTGTAATACAGCAACAGTAATAATGGATAATATTTCATTCCCTGGGATTGTGCCTGTTAATTTATAGAACAGTCTGTATATACATTAATGCAAGACTGTTATGTGTGGATAATGCAGGAAAAATGCACATTTTTGTGTGTCTCTTCTCTGCTCTCCATGCGGCATTTATTGGTGCGATAAAACTGGTAACTGAGAACTTCTCGGGGGATGGGGACAGTCAGATCCCAGAGTGAGGTTAAAACTATTGGTTCTCACGATCTGGGAGTTCTTCGGGAAGGCAGAGGTAGACCTCTTCGCCTCAGAAGACAACTCTCACTGCCCAATTTATTTCTCGAAGGAGGACGATGCGCTGGCCCATGTCTGGCCCAGCACCCTCCTTTACGCTTTTCCCCCGATCGCTCTGATCCCGCAGGTCATCAGACAAATCAGGGAAGACAAGTAAAGAGTCCTCCTGGTGGCCCCGCTCTGGAGGAGCCAAGTTTGGTCTTCAGAGCTGTTCAGGCTTTCCACAAAAGCTCCGTGGCCGATCCCTCTGAGACGGGACCTCCCCTCTCAGGTGAACAGGGCGATTTGGCATCCCCAGCCAGAACTCTGGCCTCTGCACCTCTGGTCCCTTGATGGGAGCCTGCTAACCTCCCCGGGGACGTGCTGAATACCATCTTAAATACTCTACGCCCAGAAATGGTCGGTCTTTGTTGGCTGGTGCTCTGCACGCGACATAGACCCAGTGGAGTGTGACATATCTCCGATACTGTCTTTCCTCCAGGAGCATTTAGATTTGGGTCGCACCCCTTCAACGCTCAAAGTTTATGTAGCAGCCATTGCAGCGTTTCATGCTCCTATCGCTGGCCAGTCAGTGGGACGAAACAGCCTTGTTGTGCGTTTCTTGAGAGGTTCTAGGCGATTGAATCCACCTTGTCCTCTCACCGTTCCCACCTGGGACCTCTCTTTTGTCCTCCGAGCTCTCAAAGGGCCTCCCTTTGAGCCACTGCGTTCAGCTGACCTCAGGCCCCTGAAGCTCAAAACCGCTCTGCTACTTGTACTAGCAACGGTTAAGTGCGTTGGTGACTTGCAGGCCCTCTCCGTGAGCCCTGCATGCCTTGAGTTCGGGCCCAACGACTCCAAAGTCATTTTGAAACCTAGGCATGGCTATGTCCCTAAGGTCATTTCCCTCTCAGCACTTCCTCCCTCATTGGACGAGCGAGAGCTGGAATTGCTTTGCCCCGTCAGGGCATTAAGGATCAGCTCTTTATCTGCTTTGGCGGCCGCACCAAGGGTTTATCCAATGTCTTTCGCGTTGGATAGTCGACGCTATTGCTCTTTGTTACTCCTCTATGGGCCTGAACTGCCCCATAGGAGTTAGAGCCCACTCCACTAGAGGAATGGCTTCTTCTTGGGCCTGGTCTAGTGGAGTTTCTATTAAAGACATCTGTGAGGTGGCCTGATGGTCCTCGCCATCCACTTTTGTCAGATTTTGTCATTTGGACGTCCTTACCTTACAAGCTCGGGTCCTCTCTGTATGATCCAGCGGCCTCTATCAAGCCTCGCTTCATGCCACTCCGGGAGTTAACTCCCCTTTTGTAGTGTAACAAGGGTTCGACGGCTCCGGCCTTCTCACTTTTCCTCTGGTTCCCTCCCGGTGTCCAAGACAAGTCCAGTCGTTCCCTGCCGCGGCACGGCGTGGTTGAATTCATTCCCCATACGCAGTACGAGTGAAGTATCGAAAGGTGAAAAGTGAAAGGACTTTTACTCTGCCAGAGACAGCGAGCTGGAACAGTAAGTAGACCCGATGCACTCTGTAACCAAACATATCGTACTCGGTTACTAACGTAACCTCGGTTCCCTGAGATATGGAACGAGTACTGCGTTACATGCCGTACCACGAGGCGGAAGTGACAAAAACACTGTATTTCAAAAGCAGTTGAATGTAGTGTTGTCATACTTGGTACGGCATCTTTACATGTAACCATATTCTTGCCAGTGTAACACATTTGTGGTCCACATTTGACCAAAATTGAGTTTAAATGGACATACGTACATATTTTACAATAACGGTGGTCGATACGCGTTCTTCCGATCATTAATTAGAAAGGCCAAGTTGCGTTTCATATTGACAGATGAATCCGCTCAGTTTATTAAATAGCCTACATCTTAGTTTATTAAATACGCTTATGTGGCGACCAGGGCGGGCGAGAGCCGTGAGCCGCGAGGCCGGTGACGCGAGTGATAATGAGCATCACCTGGGAGGCGCACCGGCCTTGAGTCCCTCACGGAAGAGCTCCGGGAGCATAAAAGGAGGAGCGACTACAGTGAAGGACGAGAGAGGACCAGGCCTGAACTTTATTTTATGTTTTATTATGTTTGTGTGGCTGGCAGACGTCCACGAGGGTCTGCCGGCATTACTTTCGTTTTGTTCTTTGTTTATTTTGAATTAAAGTTTTGTTTGAATGTTCGCCGGTTCCCGCCTCCTTCTTCCCGTATATACGAACTACGTTACAGCTTAGTTTGCAAGAGACATTTAATACATTTATAATTAATATTAAATAAACTAAGGGACAATGAATCAATACACTGACATGGTAATGCTAGACAGATACTTTGTTTGCACAGTCCTACCATAATTTTGTCACTCCTAGACGTACGTCTGGCGTCAGGGGGGAAACGTTTACCTCGATAAAGGAAAGTCATTGTCTCACCATGCTATGTTTATTTGGCAATGTAACCTCACAGTGTTATTCGGCTATCCAGTGCTGAGCTTCGATAAAACTTCACAAGACCGGCGAGATGCTTCCACAGGGCGGGAGATACACGGCGTGATTGACAGCTTTGACACTAAATGTATATATGCGAAAATCAGATGACATGATTTCACAACTTTTCATTGGCCATTTAGATATGTGAAGCATACTGTATACGGAAATGAACCTGGACATTCAATCCGTCGAAAAATCTCAAAATCCGCAAAATGGACATACGTGGTTTACATCGGACAGCGACGTTATGTTAGTAACCGAGTACGTTATGTTTGGTTGCAGAGTGCATCGGGTCTACTTACTGTTCCAGCTCGCTGTCTCTGGCAGAGTAAAAGTCCTTTCACTTTTATTAGTGCTCTATTTGTGAAAAGGATCAGATGGTAGACCGATGGTAAAAAAGAAAAAAGAAAAAAAAAAAGATATAGGCCTACTGCAAGCTGGCTGCATGTAAAACACAGACACTTTCATTTACACTGTTATACACTTTCACATGAAAATATAATTGCAATGTAAATGTGCCATCGTCCACATTGTGATCACGTTACAAGCAATGTTCCCTCTAATTTTTTTTTCTCGCTGATGGCCACCTGAGCAAAAACATATATATCAGACCTGTACAATGATCAAACACACACACACACACACAAAAAAATGGTTTTATCATGCAACTGTAACATTTAACTTCAATGTGCCATTTCTATTTTATTTGACCCTTGGTTTCATAGAAAGAGAACGATTGAGCGCGTGTGAGCTGGCTGGCCCTGAGCCAAATCAGTTGCGGTAAGAATACTAATGTTTAAGGACTAAATACCTCAATACGAGAGGCAACGCAAAACGAAAAGAAATGTGAAATAAAACGTCATGTTGTAATGAAAAGTGGTGGAAATAACGGATGATGGGCACAGAATGCTAACAAAACTCTGAGACATTTACAATCACACACCCACCACAGGTGTAGCTTGCAAACTCAAAATACATAAGTGATATTTCTCAGTTTAAATAGATTTGTGTGTGTGTGTGGTGGTGTGGATTTCAGGGATTTTTAGATAACTATAAAAATGTTAATGTTCACTTTTCTTAAAAAATATTTAGCTATCAGATCTGTTTAAATGCTTCAGTTTGTTTTCACTTTATAATATATTAAAACAAATGGAAGCATTTATACTGATATAATACTGTATATCAGTTTAAATACTTAAATATTATAATCTATATTTTATTATATTATAATGTAAGCCTAATAAAAAAATAATCTCACAAGGGGATTGTTTAGGGCTCCTTGCCACAAAAAATCTTAAAACCTCCTGGTATATAAAATCTGGGAAATTCATAGGCAATAAACATGTAATATTGATGGTTTAACACTGTCTGTTGCTAATGATTGACTGTACAAAAACACATTATGGTTGTTCCAAACCATCATTGTAACTGCTCATATTATATTATTATAAAGAATTGAACTGTCCTGCATGAGGACAGAAATTATTTTTTAATAGAATTTCTTGGTAAAGACTGGTACAGTTAATACAGCAATGTGAAAAAATCTCAAGTAACCTAAAATGTGCTTAATTTAGTGACTGAACTGCTTGTTTTCAAACATATTATTTAATATATCACTAAGTTACATCAAGGGTCAAGTAAAATAGAAACGGCACATTAAAGTTAAATGTTACAGTTGCATGATAAAACCATTTTTTGTGCGTGTGTTTAAGTTCATTGTACAGATCTGATATAAAGTATGTTTTTGCTCAGGTGGCCAAAATGTGCGCTCAACAGAGAAAAGTTTTGCTCAGCGAGGAAAAAAAATTAGAGGGAACATTGCCCGGGAGTGATAGGGGGTTAGGTGCCTTGCTCACGGGCATCTCAGTTGTGGGTGAGAGTGGAAGAGATCACTGTTAATTCACTACCCCGCCTATATTTTCTGCCAGTACTGAGACTTGAACCCACGACCTTTGACTCTCTAACCATTAGGCCACAACTGCTAGCTCGCTCTCGCTCGTATCTAAGGTAATTAATCAAGACTATCACCCCTTATATGTGTTATATTTAACTAAATATATCACAATCGGCTAAAATGCATGCGCAGGTTACTTTACTTCCTGAATCGTGGCACTGTTCGAGTGCAAATGTTCAGGTCTACAAGAGGTTTTCATTCCTCTTCAAACTTGTATTTCAGCATAATATGCATACTTACTGGTAGTAAAGTTATTAAAGTCAGAGTAAAAGTAATCTCCTCAATCTTGTGACATTTCAAACATGTTTGACTTTTTTCCGTGGAGCCCAAAAGCAGATTACAGGCATACCTCAGTCACCATTCACTTCCACTGCAGGAAACAAGCAGAAAAAAATCATTCATGAATCCATTCTTGCGTAAAATTGCCTCATTCAAGAAAAGAAAAAGTATCATATTAGTCACCTCATGTGTTATGAGTCTTCTGAAGCCGTATAGCCTTTTGTAATAACAAAAGACTAACATTTAAGTTATAAATCATTAAATCTTACCCTCTGACAGAGTCTTACTGTATATTCAAATTGGTCACAATGCAAATGATTAAGGTATAAGAAAAAAGGTCATATTATTAACGTGAATGAGATTTGAGAGCTGCAGCATGGGAACATTTTTTTCAGAGAATAACAGATTCAGTTTTGTCTGTTCGTCACACAGCTATTGTAGCTATAGGGATGAAAGAATCTGTGAACAAGTGAGCATTTTCAGACAACAGAGTCCACAATGAGAGTCCATTCCTGTGCTGGACTCGACCCTGACTCTGGGGCTATTCAGAGTTGAAGAATCAACTCTTTTGGAGTCAACTCCCCATCACTAACTTTGAGGTCTCATGATATTATGAAAAGGTGACTCCAGAACCTCAGAACTCAATACAAAGTGCTTCAAGGATCCCATAAGTTCCTGCAAGAACTGCAAAGACTGTCAGTGGTTCCACCAGTAACCTTATTGTCGGAGAAAGAGTTTTGAGGCACTTAATATACATTTTAAAGTTCCTTGAGTACCCGACAGGATATTTGAGGCACCTTTAAATAAGAACTACACTGTAAAAAATGAATGTGTTTTTAACGGTAAAATATTGTAAAAATGTAGATAGGTTAAAGGTGCTCTAGAACTTTTTTTTAAAAAGATGTAATATAAGTCTAAGGTGTCACTTGATTGTGTCTGTCAAGTTTCAGCTCAAAATACCCCATAGATTTTTTTTAATTCATTTTTTTAACTGCCTATTTTGGGGCATAATTAGAAATGAGCCGATTCAGGGTGTGTGGCCCTTTAAATTTGGTGCTCCACGCCCCAAGGGCTCGCGCTTGCCTTAAACAACATTAAAAAAAGTTCAAACAGCTAATATAACCCCCAAAATGGATCTTTGTAAAGTGTTCGTCATGCAGCATGTCTAATTGCGTAAGTACAGTGTTTATTTTGATGTTTACATTGATTCTGAATGAGTTTGATGCTATGCTCCGTGGCTAACGGCTAATGCTACACTGTTGGAGAGATTTATAAAGAATGAAGTTGTGTTTATGAATTATACAGACTTGCTAGTGTTTAAAAATTAAAATAGCCACGGCTCTTTTCTCCGTGAATACAGTAAGAAACGATGGTAACTTTAACCACATTTAACAGTACATTAGCAACATGCTAACGAAACATTTAGAAAGACAATTTACAAATATCACTAAAAATATCATGTTATCATGGATCACGTCATTTATTATTGCTCCATCTGCCATTTTTTGCTATTGTCCTTGCTTGCTTATCTAGTCTGATGATTCAGCTCTGCACAGATCCAGACGTTAATACTGCCTGCCCTAGTGTAATGCTTTTTCATAATGTTGGGAACATGGGCTGGCATATGCAAATATTGGGGGCGTACATATTAATGATCCCGACTGTTACGTAACAGTCGGTGTTATGTTGAGATTCGCCTGTTCTTCGGAGGTCTTTTAAACAAATGAGATTTATATAAGGAGGAGGAAACAATGGAGTTTGAAACTCACTGTATGTCATTTCCATGTACTGAACTCTTGTTATTCAACTATGCCGAATAAAATACAATTTATGAATCTAGGGCACATTTAACAGTAAGTTTCTGTACTATATACAGAGAAAAACTGTAAAAGATCTTACCAGATATTTTATGTAATTTTCACAGAAATATTCTGTACATTTTACAAATTTTAGAAGAACAAAATCAATGTATAATTTACAGTCAAAAACTGTAAACTGATATTCCCACAATTCCCTGTGTGACACGCCACATTTAAAAAGTATTTTATTTTAAAAAATGTTTTTAATAGTTTTGTTATCAGTTATCTACATTAGGGTTTTATGTTACATCTTACATTGTTTAATGAATGTTTATTGCATTATGTAAGTGTTGTGGGTTACCATGATGGTGTTTTGCGTTTGCGTGAATGAATCTTTGCACCTTCTTTATATTAGTATGTACTTCAGCTCAGCTTCTTCATGTGGCTTTCTCTTTTACCAACTGCATTATTTTGTTGGTTGTCAGTATATGTTAAAGGTACAAAACAGATTTTAGAGGGCATTGTTGAATTTTCATTCAGATTTTCTTGTTTGTAAATTACAGTTTTATATTGTAAAATTTACAGTTTTTTCTGTAAATGTTTAGTTTTTCTGTATTTTTTACAAAATTATTCTGCCAACCACAGCTGCCAAAATTTTGTAAAAACTAACTTTTTACAGTGCACCCCTTTTGTTGTAAAATAAAATAAAATGTTAAAACACCAGGAATGTTACTTGGCCCACCTTACATTTCTCAAAGCTGGAGCCAGGCCTGACTCCGACTTGAGCCTTTGACACTTTTCACAGTGAAATACAGGTACAGATCAGAAGAGGCAGCAGCGTTCACACACATAACATGAAACAAGACCAGACCACTGAGAACTAAAAAAGAGTGACATAAATACTGATGGAAATGGGGTGAACACAGCTGGACTGAATGAACCAATAATCATGGTAACCAAGGAGACAAACGAGTAGAATCAGAACAAAGGCACGTGACAAATAATAAAAAAAAAAAAAACGTCTTTCACGTCTTGTTTATTTTTACATTTGATTATTAAATGTCTAGTATCACATTAGTAGCCTACACCTGCCTGAAAAATTAAAGGACTGTTTATTTAATTTGTATATTTGATTTGTTGTATTTATTTGTCCTTTTAGTATTTTTTTTTTAATAGTTAATATACTGGAACCCATGTTATTTACATTATTTATATACTAATACTATACCTTTTTAGTAAATATGGAAATGGTAGACATATGGCTTGTGTATATATAGGTGGGCAATAGTCTTAAAAAAATATTCATCCATTTGAAAACATAGAGCCATACCATAAAGTGCAAATGATGTAATTTGTTATCCCTAAAGGCATTCAAAATGTTGACGTTATATTTAGACTATTTTTTTTAACAGGAATGAAAATGAGAAGGATACTAGCCTACTTAATGAATTGTTTAATATAATAAAATGACGATTTAATGAAAGTTTGTGTTCTTAGGCTAAGATGTACAAACACTGTCTTTAGGCAAGGCAATGTATCTGTTCTCTAACTTTTTTATCTTTCCCCCCTTATTTTGAACTCAGGATAAAACAATGGATTTTACTAGAGACAATTTCAAGAACATTCTTCATACAAAAGTATCTGGTCTGAAGGAGGTCTCTTCCCCTGAGCAATGTCAAGTCATACTGTTTTTCTGCCCCTTAATCAAGTGAAAGGTCACAAGTCTGAAGCTAGATTGATGATAAAACATAATTAATTAAATTTAACCAATTTTGTTTTTTTTTAAGATCCAATTAACAATCCACTTTTAACTGCCTTGCAGATTCCATGCCAGTCATCATGGTGATTCTCCATCCTACGTTTGACTCTGAGAAAATTTTATCAGACAGCAACAATGCTATAAAGAGAGAGAACACATTTGCAGTGGACTGTCTGTTTTATGATACTGGGTTACTGAAATGTCAGAAGAATGATGATGCAATTGATAAAACTGCAAAGTACTTAAAATCAAAGGTAGGCCTGTTGATCAGCATGGACCCTTTTCACAAACTGTGGTGATGTGTTTTCACAGTTATTAACATAAAAATCTATCAAAGTTTGTATATTTTCATTTTTTATTAATGTATTCATAACATTATACTTTGTTGAAGGTAGGCTACATTTGACACCTTTTTCCTCTTCTGACTGCTGTAATCAATCTCTTTATATATTTTTTTTCTTATTTGGAAACTCGTGGAAAAGCTATCATGGATTTTTTTAATTGCAGCAATCAGGAGAGCAATAATCATATTTACTGTAGTCTTTACAGAGGTTTACCCATTCATGTCGACTTCTCCTTCAGAGAAACCTGGAAATGTGAAAAGGGTCCAAAGTGAAATGATTAGCTAAATGTGTGTTTTATTGTAGTTAATACAAATATATTCATATATTAATTTCTCTTCCAGAAACTGACTTCATATTATTGCTTGAAGAGTAAGTATTCCAAGCTTTACATTGTTCATTACATTATTACTATATTATTCAGTATAATTTTTTAACTCTTAGAAATGTAATATCATAATTAATTATAATTATGAAAAGTAAATGAAGGAATGTGAAAGAAAAAAAAACCTATGGTATTATATTTTATATAAGCTGTGTTTTATAAATCCAAATCTATCCACAGACCGGAATGCAGAAAATTCCCCCTTAATCAATGAAGGAGGCTCAGTTCCTCCGCCGAACTCAACACAAGAAGACTCTTGTTGGTCTCGTTTTTGCCGTTTTTTTCGTTCTTGCTTTGCTTGTTTTAATGCCAAGGAATGACTTTGTAGCTGTTCTTAACTAATTAGGACTGTCTGCTTCTTATTTGTAATAATGAAGAATGAAATTAGCATTTTGTGAATTTTAGTTGTCAGCTGCTCAAATTATTCTATAATGACAACAATATACATAATATCACCAAAACTACACGTATAGTACACAGCATGAAGAGAATTAAACTTTGAATATATTATCATGCATCTGTTTCTATGATGATGCTTAGAAGTGTGTATGTGAAATGTAATTCTATTAGCTTCACTTTTTCAATAAGCGTTTTATGATTAGTTGAGGCACAAACACTCAACTTTCATTTTCAGATTTGCTAATGATGCATGTTAGTTAAAATGTAATTGTTCACAAAACCTTTATAAACAGCTGTGTACCCCACTTCTGACCATTTTTACAGGATTTGTCTCTTTGACTCCTCATTTATTTCTGTAAGTTTGTGTTTAATTCCTTCCACTGCAGACAATATATCTGTTTTAATGGCACAGCAGTCTACAGTGCCACATTCATTTGTTAGTTTTCAGTGGCTGGTGCTTTACAGATAAATTGGAAATACATTGAGCAGCGGGCATCATTCAGTTTCCCAGATTTAGTTAGTTCCCCACAGTCCTCTTCACCCAAACAATTATTTGGTTCTCCTGGTTCCCACAGACTGGAAATAAAATGTAATCACAAAAACACAGTGTCAGGCCTAACCACTGCTATAGTTATAGTATAATAACCATAACCATAGTCATAGTGGCCAAAATCATTTAATTAAAAATTAAAAAAAAAAAAAAAAAAAAAACAGGTCCTTAACATGTCATTCCATTCCAACAATTCTATTTTTCAGCTGATTTAGGAATGTAGTCAGAGATCTCTGTACTCAGTTTACTTTAAAATTTATGTTGGCTATATGTGTAAGAAGAACTTATCACCTTCACCTTGCACTCTAAAAAAATGTTGGGTTAAAAATGGACAAACCCAGCAATTTGGTTGGGTTAAATGTTTGTCCAACCTGCTGGGTCGTTTTATTTAACTCAACTGTTGTTTAAAAATTACTGTATTGCTTGCTTAAAATGAACCCAAAGTATGCTGGAAATTAACATTTATTAATAAGTTTAATGAATAATAATTAAACAATAAACATTTATTAAATTGCTTATTATTAAATGTTTACCTTTTGACTATTATTGTTGTCTCTAGTAATTATGTGTCTGTTTTTTTCCCCCAACCTATTTTGGTTTCATTTTAAGCCAGCCAAATAGTAATTTTTAAACAATATTGGGTTAAAAAAAACTGCCCAGCATGTTGGGCAAACATTTAACCCAACTGCTGGGTTAAAACTACCCAATTTCTGGGTTTGTCCATTTTCAACCTAACTTTGGTTATTTTTAACCCAGCATATTTAGAGTTTGTAACTTTTACCAATTCCAATGTCAAATTAACTGTCAAAATTGTTTCACCATGAAACTATTGAACTGCAAATATGCACTCTAAAAAACACACTGTCAATAACAGTAACAACTATGATAAAACCATGTGATCTGAGGCTATGGATGAGTTACAAACTTTTACATGCCTGCTGTCCATGATGTAGGGTTTTCCATCAACCCATCTCCAGACATCCCAACCTGCAAAAAGTCATTTCAGGGAGGTATCATATCAGATATCAGATCATCTGCCGAAAAAGGCCATTCGGGATGCTCTCTGTCATACATGCGCTTCGCACACACGCATACACACGCAAGGTCTCTCTTTTGCTTCCTCTCCCTCTCTGCCGTGCGCGCGTTGGTTTGAAACACAGTCTCTATGCGCGCTCTTGCTCGCTCGCTCTAGATTCCGGGAGATTTTAACTAATTTGCGGGCATCAGGGGGCCGCTATCAATATGCGGGAGACTCCCGGAACTTCCGGGAGACTTGGGATGTCTGCATCTCCAGTGGCCAGTTATCGCATCTGTAAGACCAATCCAGTAGAATTCGGATGAAGAGACAATGCCCCAATGAAGCAAAACAAGACATTACATCAGATTATATACAATTTATCATATCCTGTTTTTTTGATGTGTGAGTCTTTATCGTCACAAACCCACTCCCTGTGTCATTCCCCAGTATGAACAGCAGAGTGTCCTGTCCACTGCCTACCATTTGCCAGTTCACTTTATTTCTGGAAAATTTATAGCAGTTGGCAAGAAACCATTGCCATCCGGCTTTACAGCTCAGAACAGGTTTATCTAAAGCTGAGTTCAGACTGCACGATTTTAGCCCCGATTTTGGCTCGCCGACAGGTTTTGAGAAATCGCCGACAAATGCCCGAAATCACAGGCAAATCGGTGCTCGTTCACGCGAGTGACAATCACGCAGTGTGAATGAGCAAAGACGCGATATGAGAGAATCGCCGACACCCGTGAGATATTTGGCATGCTAAATATCTGGACCTGTCGGCGATTCAAAATCATGCTGTGTGAAAGTGTTCTGACTGAAAACTACATCGGCGATGACCGACAGCCAATGAGAGAGCAAGATACAGAGCAGCCGGGAGATCGGGGAGGAGTTATAGACCACAACATCAGCAAGCATGTCTTCATTCACATAAACATTACAATTATATCAAACAAAAACAAAAACAAAGCACAAACATTTGCTTGACCATCCGCAACAGCAGCACATTGAAAATATATTTATTTAGTTCCAACAGTCTTTGCAGAACACACAATCCACAGTCTCCCCAAACATTTCACTCTAAAAAATGCTGGGTTAAAAACAACCCAATTTGGGTTATTTTGGCAACTTTTGGTTAAATATTTAACCCAGCATGCTGGGTTGTTTTTTGTAACCTAAATTTGGGTGTAAATGACTACATTACAGTATTTTAATTAACCCAAATGGGTTTTTAATTAAACCCAGTAATCTTAGACATTATAAAATCACTTGTAAACACAGAATGACTATCAAAAGGTAAAAATTTATTAAAAACAAGGACAAGGGCAAACATGGTCAAAAGAAACATGCATGTGAGATAAAAATCAGAAAAGAATTGCAAAATCAACAGCCACAGTTTGTACAGAAATCGTTTTTCACATTTCAGTGAACACTGATGAATCTAACTGGCATTTAAGACCAAATAAGACTTTTTTTTGCATAATATCCACTGGCAACGAAAACACTACACAAATTATTTGTGAAAATTATGTGAAAGAATGTGAGTTTGAATGAGAGTGTGAATTTCTCCACTAAACAACAATGAACAAGCATTGAATATTTGTCAGATTATATGCTAAAAGTTCGTTGAGTCCATGAATACATACAGAACACGCATCACGGCCAATTTTCATGACCTCCTTAGGATAACTGATGTCCAGTCATGAAGCAGCTCCGTCAGCACAGCAAAGGCATGCAACATCCTTTAAATTGTCCAGGACAATCTTCTCCTTAAAAAGCATGGTCACATCAGTGATCTTCGTTGGAGAAGGTTATTCTCTTTTTTGACCAGTACTCATCCTTGTCACCGCCTGTTGATCATTGATTAAAAAGAGGAAAAAGAAAATTACTTGGGAACATTTGATGATTAAAACTGAATAATTTTCAGACAGGTGCATCCACATCATTGTGAAGTGACTCAAGAGCAGCTCAGGAGATGAAGTTCAAGTGGATTGTCCTCATACAGTGAGACTGCAGATGGATTAGATTAATCCATATACAGTAAAAATGTCCAGAGCTTACATTTTTAGCCATAAATGTAATTGTGATCTTGACATGATATCGTTTACCGTCTGGCCCTATTCAAAAACCATGTTTTTGCTACAATGTCTTCATTTAAGGGGCCAGTGGCTCCCACAGCATGTAGTGTGGAGTCCTGTGAGATGTTTTTTCTGTCATTATGAAGCTTAAAGAGTTAGGTCACTCAAAAATGAAAATAATGTCATTAATTACTTACCCGCATGCCATTTCCCACCCGTAATGCTGCGTTCACACCGAACGCGTCTGGGGCGTCAAATTCGCGCCAGACGCGTCTAGTTGGACGCTTGAACATTTTGAAGTCAGACGCTTCAGACGCGCGTAAAATTCGCTCAATTCGCGCGTCTAAACAAAGTGTGTTCAGACGCGAATTCGCGTCATGGGAGGGGCTTTCATCTCTTTCTGCACAGATCCTCTGAATAAACACATAATCTCGTCAGTTGGAAACCTGTAGCGGCAATTTAACTCGGTTATGCCGGCCGACTTTTGCTAGCTAGAAGGTGGGCTAGTATCAACGGCTAAAATCATGCAAAAAGTTTTACAACTAACCAGATTGTCCGATTTCTTCGCTTATTCTCTTCCAGGCAAGGTCCTTTTTATTCCTGTCTCGATAAAAATATAATGACACATCACAGAACTCAGGGTGGCTAACGTTACACACAGCGACATCTTTGTTCTGGTCTCCGGCATCACTGATCACATCATAAACACGTTACTACCAAAGCAGAGTCCCTGATTGGTTAACGCGCCGCGAATTTACGCCAAAGTTCAGATTTTTCAACTCGGGCGTTTGGGCGTCAGACGCTCAATTCGCGCGTCAGCCGCGTGAACGCTCAATTCGCGCCGCGCCATTCGCGCGTCAACGGCCGATTCGCGCCGCGCTAGACGCTTGATTCGCGCCGCAGGACCTCTAGACGCGCGTTTGCATTGACTTAACATGTAAGTCAGACGCCTCAGACGCCCCAGACGCGTTCGGTGTGAACGCAGCATTAGACCTTTGTTAATCTTCGGAACGCAAATTAAGATATTTTAGTTGAAATCCGATGGCTCAGTGAGGCCTGCATAGCCAGCAATGACATTTCCTCTCTCAAGATCCATTTATGTACTGAAAACATATTTAAATTGGTTCATGTAAGTACAGTGGTTCAATATCAATATTATAAAGCCACGAAAATATTTTTGGTGCTATAAAAAAAACTAAATAACAAATTATTTAGTGATGGCAGATTTCAAAACACTGCTTCAGGAAGCTTCGGAGCATTATAAATCTTTTGTGTTGAATCAGCGGTTTGGAGCGCCAAAGTCACATAATTTCAGCAGTTTGGCGGTTTGACATGCGATCCGAACCATGATTCAACACGCTGATTCATTATGCTCCGATGCTTCATGAAGCAGTGTTTTGAAATCAGCCATCACTATATAAGTCATTATTATGTTGTTTTTTTTTGGCGCACCAAAAATATTCTTGTGGCTTTATAATATTGATATTGAACCACTGTACTGACATGAACTGATTTAAATATGTTTTTAGTACATTAATGGATCTTGAGAGAGGAAATGTCATTGCTGGCTATAGAGGCCTCACTGAGCCATCGGATTTCAACTAAAATATCTTAATTTGTGTTCTGAAGATTAACGAAGGTCTTACGGGTGTGGAACGACATGAGGGTGAGTAATAAATTACATTCATTTCATTTTTGGGTGAACTAACCCTTTAACAGTTAACATGCCAAAAAAATCTTTAAAAAAATAAATAACTACTTTTTTCTTCAAGTATTAAAACAGACGTGACATACCTCACACATTTTGATGAACTTGGAGGGCTCCTCTTTAAAGTATTAGTTCACCCAAAAAAGAAAAGTGTCATAATTTACCCTTCCTCATGTCGTTCCAAAACCATAAGACTTTTGCTAATCTTTGAAGCACAAATGAAGATATTTTTAATATTCTCTATTTGTCCATCCATTGCAAGTCTGGGAGTCCAACATTTTTGAATTTTCTGAACAGACATGATTGCTTTACATGAAATGAACAGATATAATTTAGAATTGTATTCACCTATAAATATTGGTATGGACTACTACAATAACTTTGCATTTTTGAAGCTTAAAAATACTGATTATCTAGACTAAATGGATAAAAATAAATAAAAAAGTTTAAAATATTAAAAGTATCTTCATTTGTGTTTCATAGATGGACAAAGGTCTTATGGGTTTGGAAAGACATGAGGTTGGGTAAATGGTGACAATTTTTATTTTTGTGTGCACTATTCCTTTAAGAAAGGAAGACCAAGGAGAAGGGCTCCTCTCCAGTTGGTTTGAGTTCTGCAATGAACAACACGGACATCAATTATTTTAAAAAATGTCAAGAAATCATACTGTTGTTGCATAAACATTTTAATTAACGTTAAACAGGCAGTAGACAACAGAAACATTCATTTTCTAACAATAAACTCACATAAACTCAAAAGAATGGAGCACTCCTAGGTCTCTTGCTTGATCTACGAAATCAAACATGGTTTTATCAAAAAACAACTGATAATGACGTGGAATTTTAAATTACTTACCATAAATCGTCTTTCCCTCTCTCCTTCTGTACGTCAGCAGAGAAGATCGTGCAGCAGTCGCATGTCGGTTACTCCTGGTACGGTCCAAATGAACACACAAAGCGCAACAAGTCAGAAATATTACATGCAAAACATTCATTTGAACAATTATCGCTTCAATGTCATCAAAATAAACCAACCTTTATCACATATCGTAGTTTCATTTCCTTAAGGAAAACTAGGTCATTACATTCGGGTTAACCACGAAGATTAAAGTTAAATAATGAATTAAAACGTGAATCTGTTGATAACCTTCCATTAACAAACTTCAAGAAACTTGTAAATATTGGTGCGTTCAAGTCTTCCTGGGAAGTTCGTATTTACGAGGTGGGAAATCGTGTGTACGACGGTGCGTTCAAGTCACTTTCGTCGGAGTATGATGGCGGTGTGCCTTCTCTAAATTAATTACACAAAATTACAACACTTCTGCTTCTAGAAAATGTAGAGCAAATAATGTACATTAGTTGTATGTTGCTTTTTTATGTTTTTTAATTAATTTATGAAGCTGTTGTAAACTTTATTGTTGCATATTACATTTTTATACTGTGATGCTATTGTATTTTTTGCTGGGAATCAGCTTACTTTGTTGTAAATAGAAAAGCCTGACAATTCACTGCTAAATACCTGTAATATTGTGGTATTTCGCCATGTTTCTGACTGACACGCCCCCAACTCGTACAGATCGGAGCTTAAAGAAAATTACGAGCTTCCCACTGGTATTTACGACATTGTGGTGGCATTCATGTCAGTTCTGCTCGTAAATACGATCTTTCCGACATGACTTGAACGCACCATAAGACACAAGAAGCCCACTATATTTAAAAATGAATAAAAGAGGCCGTTGAGACATGAGGCGAATGAGGCAAAAACCGCGAAAATTTTCATCTAAGTTCTTTTCTGATTTTTTTCGCCTTCAAATGCATCTCGAAATACTTTTGGACAGAAATAAGTGAAAATATCTTTAATTATTTATCTTTACTTGCCATAAACCGTCTTTCACTCGATTCCATCCGAAGACGCGGAGAAAATGGCGGCTTCTCGCACCGGAGTCCTGAGTGCTGTTAACGTGACGTGCATGCTCTCCTTCACGTCCGCGTTCCCAACCCAGCACTGCTGGGTTAAGAATAAAAGGGATCTTCAACCCAAAATTGGGTTGAATTAACCCAGCGTCCTTACCCAGCAGTCTCAACCCAGCGGTTGGGTTGAAAAAACAACCCAGCATTTTTTATAGTGTTCCTTCTCCATATTCATCTTTTACTTTATGTTGTTTTCGCTGCAAATCATCGCACAGGCAATTCATATTTCAAGCTTCTTGCGGACTACTATTTTTAATAATAATCCCACCGTGTGTCTCAATCAGCTCCCTAGTTCAGTAGTCAGGGCACTGATGAGGGTATCAGCCACATTCACTTTCATATACTGATTCACTCCCTAGGGAGCTAGGGAGCTGATTGAAACGCAGTTTTCATTTTGCTACTTGAATTGGATCATTGAAGGTTAGCAGCAAAAACATTAAAGTGAGATTAAATACATGGAGCATATTTGTGTAATTTAACTTAGAGTATTATGCAAACCTGCAATAATTAAGTTTGCATTTCACAGTTTCATTTTTTTTTGAGGATTACTGAATCTCAAAACATTTTATTATGAAATTATAATTAAAAATCTTGCTTTTTGCTGGAACAAGTCCTGAAACATGGAAACAAAACTGTACTGTGCAGATGCACCGGAGCATGAAGAAACTTGAGTTACTAATCTCACATCTACTTTGTTTGACTACCTTGTTTTGCATTACCTTACAACTACAAGACAGTTATGCAATGTATTGGGTTGATCACAGCAGAGCATTTCCAAGAATTCAAAACTGAAACGGTTTTACATCAAACTACAGAATGAAATGCCTACAAGTTAAAATTCAAGTTCCTTATTCTATCATTTTAGGTTGTTATTTTTTCCACTCAAATTTACACATCAGAATACTTTTTAAAGAATACAACTTTAATGCAAAGATTTGTACCCTTGTTGTAGACCCTGCACAAGAGTGGCCAACTTTTACAATATTTGTATTTACAATATTAGTTTTTTTTAATTATCCTATAAAAAAAAAAAAAAAAACCTCAGTGAGGGAGAATCCAATGAATCAGCTTTAATACCAGGAACTGGGAAAACACTACAGACACCAAGCTTAACATAACAGACGTCATAAAAAGACGAGAACCAAACACTTAGGGAGAACAAAGGCTAATTAACAAGAGACAGCTGGGACTAAAACTCAAATCAGGATAAGGAGGAAAAAAAAATTGAAAAAGGAAAACTGAACAAAAGAAATCAAGTGACTTAAGACAAACCAACTAATACATGAACAGAGCAGGGAAACAGATCAAAAACAGACTCAAAACATGTTACCAACAGGAAACAGAAACAGAACCCTGACATCATTCTGTCCTGACATCAAAAAAATTACTGGGAGGAGCTACGGGTCTCTGGGCTGGAGCGGGCTTGTGGGCTGGAGCAGGGTCTGGAGCACCCTCTGGGATCGGGGCAGAGACTGGAACTGACTCGGGGACTGGAGAGGACTCAGGGGCTGGAACCAACTCTGGGTTCCAGGACATCCCCTCATATTCCACTAAAAGGGCCTAAGGGCACAAGCGTGGAGACTTATGGCTGAGGGCTCAGGCATGACAGCGGCCATCTCGACAGAGCTCTGAAGTGGCAGCGGCCATCTTGCAATGAGCCTCTGGGAAGGCAGCCATCAGGATCCCTGAACTGAGGACGTGGGGAGGTGCCGGAGGGCAGAGATGGGCCGATTCATTGGAGGGGTATGTGGAAGGAGCAGGCGGAGTGTGAGCCGACCAGGCCATTTGTGTTTCTGATGGGGCTGGACGAGGACGATACTTCTCTACTTTAACTTCAACTTCAAAATCAGAACCATTTAAATAGAGAACAAGATTAATGGACTCGAGAGAGATAACAAGTAGGTTCACAATAACGAATGGTATCCTCATCCAGACCCATCAGAAAACAAGCACTAAGGAAAGCATCCGGCCAGCCCACCTGACAAGAGAGCTCAGAAAACTCCTCCAAATACCTCTCCAACGGACAACCATTCTGCCTTAAGCCCCACAGGCGATCCTTAGCCAGGTAGGTGTTGGTTTGATCAGTTCTTCTGTCACGGTGCATGATTGTAGATAAAGACTCAACAAGGGAGAATCCAATGAAGCAACTTTATTACCAGGAACCAGGAAAACACTACATACAGTGGGGCAAAAAAGTATTTAGTCAGCCACCAATTGTGCAAGTTCTCCCACTTAAAAAGATGAGAGAGGCCTGTAATTTTCATCATAGGTACATTTCAACTATGAGAGACAAAAAGAGAAAAAAAAAATCCAAAAAATCACATTGTCTGATTTTTTAAATAATTTATTTGCAAATTATGGTGGAAAATCAGTATTTGGTCACCTACAAAAAAGCAAGATTTCTGGCTCTTACAGACCTGTAACTTCTTCTTTAAGAGGCTCCTCTGTCCTCCACTCGTTACCTGTATTAATGACATCGGTTTTAACTCGTTATCAGTACAAAAGACACCTGTCCACAACCTCAAACAGTCAGACTCTAAACTCCACTATGGCCAAGACCAAAGAGCTCTCAAAGGACACCAGAAACAAAATTGTAGACCTGCACCAGGCTGGGAAGACTGAATCTGCAATAGGTAAGCAGCTTGGTGTGAAGAAATCAACTGTGGGAGCAATTATTAGAAAATGGAAGACATACAAGACCACTGAGCATGTGGGTGGAAACATCATGCTTTGGGGCTGTTTTTCTGCAAAGGGACCAGGACGACTGATCCGTGTAAAGGAAAGAATGAATGGGGCCATGTATCGTGAGATTTTGAGTGAAAACCTCCTTCCATCAGCAAGGGCATTGAAGAGGAAACGTGGCTGGGTCCTGACACAGTGATCTCAAACACACTGCCCAGGGCTGCGTTCCAGTTCGGTTTTTAAAAGCCCTTCCCTCGCTAACTTCCCTCGGTCTCGTTGACTCGGATGTACGTCATTGCTTACGTTGCACGAGTGCCCACTACTGGCGGAACCTTTGCAATGGGCTGAACTGGAACGTCCTAAGCTCTTGATCGCTTGGAATCCGCAATGGAGCGGATTTATTATTTATTTTTTCCCCTTACAAATTTGTTTAATACAGCATCCTATATGTATATATGTGTGTTTAAAAAAAATAATTAATATATCATAGAATTGTTTGTGGTAGGGTAAATTAAACGCGATATGCGGTGACGTCATAATCGTGTTGCATTGTGGGTTATGGAGCTGCCTGAAGTGTACATGTGAAGTAGACTCGCTCCCTCGGTTAAAACGAGGGTCTGTCCATGTAAACTTCCCTCGTCCACTTCACGAAGTGGAACGCACTTCAAAATGGCGGCAGGGATTTCCCCCGAGGGGAAGTGTTTAGGGAAGTTTGCGAGTGTGTGTCTAAAACTGGAGTGGAACGCAGCCCAGGCAACGAAGGAGTTGCTTTGTAAGAAGCATTTCAAGGTCCTGGAGTGGCCTATCCAGTCTCCAGATCTCAACCCCATAGAAAAACTTTGGAGGGAGTTGAAAATCTGTGTTGCCCAGCAACAGCCCCAAAACATCACTGCTCTAGAGGAGCTCTGCATGGAGGAATGGGCCAAACTCCCAGCAACAGTGTGTAAAAACCTTGTGGAGACTTACAGAAAATGTTTGACCTCTGTCATTGCCAACAAAGGGTATATAACAAAGTATTGAGATGAACTTTTGTTATTGACCAAATACTTATTTTCCACCATATTTTGCAAATAAATTCTTTAAAAATCAGACAATGTGATTTTTCTGGATTTTTTTTTTTTTTCTCATTTTGTCTCTCCTAGTTGAAATGTACCTATGATGAACATTACAGGCCTTTCTCATCTTTAAGTGGGAGAACTTGCACAATTGGAGGCTGACTAAATACTTTTTTGCCCCACTGTACACCAAGCTTAAACATAACACACAGACATGTTACAAAAACAAGAACCAACAAATACAGGGACTATATACAGGGAAAACAGAAGGGCAAACTAGGCTAATTATCAAGGGACAGCTGGGACTAATAAACTCAAATCAGGGTAACTAAGGAAACAATCAAGTGGCGGGAAAACTGAACAAAAGAAATCATGTGACTAAAGACAAACCAACTAATACATGAACAGAACAGGGAAACTTGGGCTGCGTTCAGCCCCGACAAAACGTTGCAAAACGTTTTTTAAACGGAAACGGTGGTGCGTTAAACACCCCGTTCTGATGACGCAAGAGATTCAACTATGGCAGCTGAGAAGGACATTCTTTGTGTTCTTTTTATCCAATTTTCGGAGCCTGATGAAGTCGGTAAATACGTGTTTAATACTGCAAAATACACTCGATGTTACAGTCACTGCCCCTTGCCGTCCAAAATAAAACATCTCAAAAGAGTGAAGGGATTTGTGAAAACCGTTTCTAATTATTGTGATCCAACATTTGTCTTTATGTTTATAAGAGTTTATGAAAGTATCACTCCACAATACAATAACAAAATATATAAGTATAGAATTGTTTATGTTTATCACATTAATCAGTGTCTATCACACCTTCCTAAGGAAAGGATATGGACCAGAAGACAATGCGATTACTAAATGATATTTAGACTTAAAGAAGTTCCAGATCTATACTTGTGCTCTTATTATTTAAGTTATTTTGCCATTAATGTAAATAAACATGCGCAAACAATATACTTGATCTTGTGAATTTTGATGTTAATTACATTTAAGAGCTGTTTCTTTAGTACAGCGTGATTTATATGCATGATGCTGATTGGGCTGAGATTTTTGACACACCCACAAAACAAGAGAAAACGTATCTCAAACCTGTTGCACACCATTGCACACCGTTTCCAAGAAACATGTCGTTCAACCCGGAAAACGTAGCAAAACGTTGCGCACCGGTTTGAGCTTGAACGTGCCCCTGTTAACAGACTCAAAACATGTAACAACAGGAAACACAGAACCCTGACAACAACGCCTCTGCATCTCACTCCTGTTTTCTCTCAACATGGGGACAGGAGACTTGTCAGTAAATTAATGGGAAAACAAAGTAACTTGCATTACTTATTTGAAAAATAAGTAAACATATTTAGTTGTAAATTCAAAAGCAACGTGATACTTTAGTTACTAAAATTAATCTGATTATGTAAATCACATTACTTGTAATGCATTACCCCAACAATGCAAATCAGACCTTGTTACAACTTCATATACAAAATAAAATCTGCTGAAAGTAAACAATTGCATGGTCAATTCCAGAAATCACCCGTTCTCCATGTTAGTTTGAAAGGATAGACTGTTATATTTAACTTGTTCCCTGCGCGTGTGAAATAATTGCTGCGCAGAGAACAGGCAATGAAAATGATTGTAGTAGTTTCATAGAAAAAGAACGATTGAGCGCGTGTGAGCTGCTGGCCAAATCAGTCGCGGTAAGAATATTGTAATGTTTGTAGACTAATGCTGCGTTTCAGGCAGGTTTTTGAGCCCGTAAGTCACAACTTTAAATCACGACTCACGACTTTGTAGCGTTCCAGGAAAGTCACGCCAAACTGCGTAAAAGTGTAAACAAACCAACATGGCGGACCGTACGGGGCTTATGCTCATTTCTATGCCAAAGGTGCTTATTCCTTGCGGGAAACAGAGGAGGAAAATGGCGCATCCATAGGGGCTGCCATTGTAGTTTTGCGGGCTATGTGACGTCAGAACTCGTAACTGGGAGTACATCGATCTAGTACGAGTTCACGGGTGGGAAGTCACGGCCAGTACCGTCGCAAGGGCTGTGCCAAGTGTGCGACCGCACAGGGCCTCGCGCCTCTAGAGGGCCTCGCTCCTGGCCTGCATTTTATGTAGTTTATGTCTATTTTTTTATTAGTCTCGCAATTATGTATAATCAAGGCCACATGAAAAGAAATCTGCAAATAATTATTAATTTTCAAATTTCGATATTACGTTCTGCATGCTCGCACCACTATGAGCTGCTCACTCTGTGAGGAAAAAATGTCGGGTGCTGCACGAGAGCGCGACCGATTTCGTAAACACGAGTCAGGGTGGCGAGAAACGGAAACGAATTAAAAAGAAAGATGTCGCGGTGGTGGGGGAAAGGGAAAGGGAAAACTTACATGATAAGCAAATAGGCGTAGGCTATGCATTTATAGCCTACTATGAAAAGAAAGTTGATCAAAGACTAGCTGCGTCACTTTCAGTTTTCATCTTGAACTCTTGTCACGGATTGTGAGTGAATGCGACCATCCTTTCCTCTTTACTACTGTACAGAACGAAATAAACATGAATGAAAATTTAAAAAAATATGTTGAAAGATACAGTAGTTTACCGAACGTCAGTTCAATCAGTGTTGCAAACAATGTCACGTACCATTATACCTCAGAAAAGCCATTCGTTGACCATTAACTTAGCAAGAAAAATAACAAAACTTAATTATGTAAGTAAGCTGTGTAACTTTATTATTATACAGTTTACTTAAACTGGGTGCTCGTCTGTGTGTAATCCATCAAGCGCATCGTTTTCATTTAATTCTGGAGACTGAACTCGCGCTCTGCTGCCACACTGGAGCGCGCTCACCACCTACTGGACGGGGTGGGAATTACAAGCTTACATACAAACTACATAATCTGTCAAAATGACGGACGGACTGCAGATTTTTTTCCGTCACTGCTAAAAAAAATTCCATCAAAGACGGAAAATTTTCAGTTAACGCGATCTCTGAGATATATAAATATGTATTATATATGACGTCACACTACCGCCGGTGACGCTCCACGACCGCGGTGGCGCGGTTGTCATGCCTACCGTCACAGCCCTAGCCAATACTGCGACTACAAGCAACACAACCTACATCACTGAGGCTAACCAGGCCACCGGGTTGCAACAAGATGAAGTTCAAGGTGAGGCATAAATTCAACAAGTGGCCGTGGTGACTAAAATATATAATCCGGCATAAAAGGGTGAGCGATGTGCTGGTAGACACGATTAAACAGTAGAAATGTGTCAACTGATAACGATTTAATAGGCTGTTTTAGACTACCTAGTGATAGATTATCTAATCTAGTGATGCAAACTACTCAACTTTCTATGAAATTTCGCCGTTTTAAATTTAAATTATGCCATAATGATTCATGTAAATCATAAATTAATGTGACAAGAAACGTTTGCGTTTTCACTATTGGATGAATAAGAGTGAATGTTTGCACATTTTAAAATAAAATATTTTTAAATGATTACCTCATAACTACAGTTAGACCTAGATCTTATTTTACCATTTAGGCTAGTTATTATTCCCTAAGATCGCTTTTAATTATTGTTGTTGTTGTTGTTGTTGTTATCATTATGCCATATAGGCTAGATCGCACAATAGCCTATTACCACACATGTCAAGATTGTATACAGAGTTTTACTCACTCCATTTTAAATTCTAATTGCAGCATCTGAAATAGGTCAAACCACTTTTTTACAGATGCGCGAAAGTTGGATTCGTTACTATAGCAATACCCGCACACATGCACGCAAATCAATTGCAGAGAGGGCCTCGCAAGTCAACTTCGCACAGGGCCTCGCACCCCCCTTGCGACGGCCCTGGTCACGGCAGTGCACTTTCACAGGTAGAAGGTTGGAAAAACACGGGTTACGGGTTGCCTGGAACGCGACATAAATAGGCTACCTTAATACGAGAGGCAACGCGAAACAAAAAGAAATGTGAAATAAAACGTCACGTTTTAATGAAAAGTGGTGGAAATAACAGATGATGTGCACAGAATGCTAACAAAACAGACATTTACAATTACACTCCCACCACAGGTGTAGCTTGCAAACTCAAAATACATAAGTGATATATCTCAGTTTAGATAGATTTTTCTGTGATGGTGTGGGTTTCAGGGATGTTTTGATAACTATAAACAAGTTAACGTACACTTTTCTTAAAAATATTTAGCTATCAGTTTAAATGCTTCAGTTTTCATATTATAATATATTAAAACAAATGGAAGCATTTAAACTGATATAATACTGTATATCAGTTTAAATCATTAAATATTATAGTATATTTTATTATATTATAATGTAAGCCTAATAAAAAATCCTTGCCACGAAAAATCGAAACCTCCTGGTATATAAAATCTGGGAAATTCATAAGCAATAAACATGTAATTTTGATGGTTTAACACTGTCTGTTGCTAAAAATTGACTACAAAAACACATTATGGTTGTTCCAAACCATCATTGTAACTGCTCATATTATATTATTATAAAGAATTGAACTGTCCAGCAGGAGGACAGAAATTATTTTTTAATAGAATTTCTTGGTAAAGACTGGTACAGTTAATACAGCAATGTGAAAAAAAAACTCAAGTAACCTAAAATGTGCTTAATTTAGTGACTGAACTGCTTGTTTTCAAACATATTATTTAATAAATCACTAAGTTACATCAGTGGCGTGCTCATTTTTGATGGTGCTATTAACCAAAATATTAAAATTAAATTGAAAACCTCACAAATAAAAAAATGCTTAACATTGAATCTTCATTATCGTTGCAAAATAATCAATTAAAACAAGTTCGATTTGAGCAGTAATATTTTCAGTTCTGTAAGGCCCGCCTAATGGGCCCAATGACGGTTTCCCACAGGACGGGGAAGGTTAACGCGTGTATGCCTTTTCAGCGTCTCTGTGAAGTTCACTTAATTTCACTCATTTAATCTGACTCCAATTTCAAATGATTCTTATTCTAAGGGTTGTGTCTCCAATTAGAAATTAATCATTTATGTATTAATTTAGATATTTGATTATTCTGGGTATCTCTTATTTTCAATTATTCTTTCATTACGGACCCATTATCGCTTAGAGAATTTCGCATCGGCCGAATGCGTTCTCACGGACATAAATTCGCCAGTTTATGATTCTTAGTCAGAGGGTGCAGAGTTTACTAATGCATTTGAGTCGAACCGCCACATGCTTGTTCATACAAAAACAGTTCTTGTTCAAACAAAAAAATTTCTTAGTCACGATACTGCAACTTGCTAAGTCAATAACAGGCAAACTCAAAAAGTCCCATGATGTGCCCACATGCTCCTTTCATGGGGCTCTCTAGTTTGACCTGCCCTGACGCAGATTTACGGAAATAACGGACTCCAATAATCTACCGGTCAATGATTTCAGAAGAATCCAGAGTAAATCAAATATAACATTTTATTTGTCAAGTAAAAATGGATCATGCCAATTACATTACAATTAGACACTTAGAAGCCAATTCAGAAATAATAAATGCATAACATCAATTACTCAAAGAAATGCATATACACCGGGATGGGTGAATGTCCTCAGACATTAACCCATCTCTGTGGGGGCCTGCAGAAGATCCCACATGACTGCTTTGCTCTTTACCTTTTATACCAGAACCAGAACAAACGGATCGTAAATGTTTATTACACCAACACCTGTTTTGGGGGAGAGGAGAAGAGACACCACCCAAAAAAAGACAGAATTTTCCTTAATTTTCCATCTTCTTCATAATTCTAGTGACTGCTATGAAATTGAGACCGTTTTACCAATCGCACTGAGACAAATTAAATGATACCAAACATGAAAAGGCAAAAACAGGAGTGGGGGCAAGGCGTTGTCCATTGCTACTTTTTGAGATCTTCTTTCCAGATTAAAGTTTTATTACTTTATTGCAGGACGCTTTATCTTATTTTTTGTTTAGCAGGAAAATCAAGACTTACAGTTCCATTCATCTGCACATTGTCTAGATATACAGGTGCTGGTCATATAACTAGAATGTCATCAAAAAGTTGATTTATTTCACTAATTCATATTGTGAAAAAGTTCAGTATTGAAGGACACCTGGTGCCACACTCTAATCAGCTAATTAACTCAAAACACCTGCAAAGGCCTTTAAATGGTCTCTCAGTCTAGTTCTGTAGGCTACACAATCATGGGGAAGACTGCTGACTTGACGGTTGTTGATAAGATGACTATTGACACCTTGCACAAGGAGGGCAAGACACAAAAGGTCATTGCAAAAGAGGCTGGCTGTTCACAGAGCTCTGTGTCCAAGCACATTAATAGAGAGGTGAAGGGAAGGAAAAGATGTGGTAGAAAAAAAGTTTACAAGCAATAGGGATAAGCGCACCCTGGAGAGGATTGTGAAACAAAACCCATTCAAAAATGTGGGGGAGATTCACAAAGAGTGGACTGCAGCTGGAGTCAGTGCTTCAAGAACCACTACGCACAGACGTATGCAAGACATGGGTTTCAGCTGTCGCATTCCTTGTGTCAAGCCACTCTTGAACAACAGAGCGTCAGAAGCATCTCGCCTGGGCTAAAGACAAAAAGGACTGGACTGCTGCTGAGTGGTCCAAAGTTATGTTCTCTGATGAAAGTAAATTTTGCATTTCCTTTGGAAACCAGGGTCCCAGAGTCTGGAGGAAGAGAGGAGAGGCACACAATCCACGTTGCTTGAGGTCCAGTGTAAAGTTTCAACAGTCAGTGATGGTTTGGGGTGCCATGTCATCTGCTGGTGTTGGTCCATTGTGTTTTCTAAGGTCTAAGGTCAACGCAGCCATATACCAGGAAGTTTTAGAGCACTTCATGCTTCCTGCTGCTGACCAACTTTATGGAGATGCAGATTTCATTTTCCAACAGGACTTGGCACCTGCACACAGTGCCAAAGCTACCAGTACCTGGTTTAAGGACCATGGTATCCTTGTTCTTAATTGGCCAGCAAACTCACCTGACCTTAGATTTTCTATGGGGTAATGTGAAGAGGAAGATGCGATATGCCAGACCCAACAATGCAGAAGAGCTGAAGGCCACTATCAGAGCAACCTGGGCTCTCATAACACCTGAGCAGTGCCACAGACTGATCGACTCCATGCCACGCCGCATTGCTGCTGTAATTCAGGCAAAAGGAGCCCCAACTAAGCATTGAGTGCTCTATATGCTCATACTTTTCAATTGGCCAAGATTTCTAAAAATCCTTTCTTTGTATTCTTAAGTAATATTCTAATTTTCTGAGATACTGAATTTGGGATTTTCCTTAGTTGTCAGTTATAATCATCAAAATTAAAAGAAATAAACATTTGAAATATATCAGTCTGTGTGTAATGAATGAATATGATATACAAGTTTCACTTTTTGAATGGAATTAAATCAACTTTTTGATGATATTCTAATTATATGACCAGCACCTGTATAAAATTCAATGAGTTTCAATGGAGGGATTCAACATTCCTTCGTTACTAGTTCTAAAGTGACATTGGTCCTACTGTCAACTTGAGATTTGAATCCGTGGCGGAAGGAAGTAGTGCTGCACAAAAGAGGGTTTTAAAGACACTCCGTTGTTGTTCTTTACACACTCAAGCCGTCGAACTGTTGTATAAACGCAATATCACACTCGTAGCCGTGCGATATGGCTATATATCGGTATATTCAACAATATTACCATTGATTGTTTTTGTAAATTTCAATGTTGCCTCAACATCAGTGATGTAGAATTAATCAGTGTAATGTTGATTTTCATTTTTTTGTTCACCATTGTTTCAACATTAAATGCGGGTGCAAATGTTATTGAACCAACATCACCTCGTGTTAATTCAATGATATTACCATTGATTTGCAGTTGAAATCTCAACATTGCTTCAACATTAACTGAGGGTGCAAAAGTGATAGTAAAGCATCACTTTGTAATGTTAATTCAATGCAGTCAAGCACAGTTGCTCTCCAGAGATCGTATTATTTTAGGGAGATAAGAGGGTCTGTATCTTACCAGGGAAATCGTAACGGCTAACAAGAAATTTATCGAGAACTTGAAAATCCGTCTTTTTATACAAAATTAAAAGGTGATCCAACTTTCATTTTTAAAAATGAAATACATGAGACATTACACATTTTTCTTAAAATATGTGATATAACGAAAAATGAATTTGATGTTTTAAAAGTTGAATATCCAATTACACCTGTAATTTACATGTTTACTGAAAAATCAGAAAGATCTTGCTAATCCACCAGGGAGACCCATTATTGCAGGTATGGGTTCATTAACAGAAAAAAAATATTGATGTTTATTGGTTCTTCTTTAAAACCCTATGTTCAAAGTCTTCCTTCTTTTGTACAGGATTCTATGGATATGATTAAAACATTACAGTCCATTACATTGCCTCACAATCAAATAAGCTTATTACTTGTTACATTAGATGTGGAATCATTATATACTAATATTCCACATGATAGCAGCATACAAGCTATTGAATTTTTTCTATGTGATCGTTTTAGTAATGAGTCCGAACATTGAGTGTTTAAAGGGTTAGTTCACCCAAAAATTAAAATTCTGTCATTTATTACTCACCCTCATGCCGTTCTACACCCGTAAGACCTTTGTTAATCTTCGGAACACAAATTAAGATATTTTAGTTGAAATCCGATGCTCTGTGAGGCCTCCATAGGGAGCAATGACCTTTCCTCTCTCAAGATCCAATAATGTACTAAAAACATATTTTAATCAGTTCATGTGAGTACAGTGGTTCAATATTAATATTATAAAGCGACGAGAATATTTATGGTGCACCAAAAAAAATAAAATAACTTATACAGTGATGGCTGATTTCAAAACACTGCTTCAGCAAGATTCTGAGCATTATAAATCTGCGTATCAAATCATGATTCGGGCTTCGTGTCAAACAACCAAACTACTGAAATCACGTGACTTTGGCGCTCGGAACAGTTGATTCAACATGCTGATTCATTTATGCTCCGAAGCTTCATGAAGCAGTGTTTTGAAATAGGCCATCACTAAATAAGTCGTTATTTATTTTTTAAATTTTTTTTTTGTGCACAAAAATATTTGTACAAACCTCAAACTTCCAGGTCAAAATAAAATGTTTTAGTCAAAAACCTATTCTAGTCTGACAAAATCAAAAACGTAAGAACAAAATCAAAAATCAAAAACGTAAGACACACAAAACGTAACAAATACACAGACTACTGCACTAGTGACTACACTAGTGAGATCATATAAAACTAACAAAAAAATACTCAGGAATTATTTTGAAGCTCAGGGTCTACTATGGAAAAATAAATGTACAGATGCAGATACATTAAAATACAGCAATGACCTTTTGAAGGGATTTTTTTATTTTTTTTATTTTACTATTATAAATTGATCTTGCAGTAGAAGAAAAGCATGAGAAAAATAAGAATGAACTTGATATGCCACACAATACAGTATACTGTTGTGGCAAGGGGGGGCGTGGTTTAGCGAACCCTGCAGCGGAGGAGAATGCCAAGAGACGCGCGGGGAGTGAGTGGGTTAAGCGCTCTTGTTGCAGTAATTGGCGTGGAGAGAGTATAAAACACCAGGAGAAACAGGAGCGAGTGAGAGAGAGAAGGACTGCCGGCTGCCACACTCCAAGACTGTTGTGTTTATTTTGGTTGGAGTGATTTATTGTTGATTTGTGACCGTTTTGAGCCTGTCTGCACACCCTTTATTTTGTGACTTAAATAAAAAGCAGCCAGTAGTCAAAAGCCAACCCTGTTGTCTTCCCTCCTACATCACAAACATTTTTACAACTGTCAACTGGAGTAAAAGTAAATTCAGCATCCTCTGCACATTTGGCACATGGGGTAATGTCCTCATAAGTCACCCTCTCCTTGTAATCCCCATGTCATTATACAAATTTGTGTCCTGATATGTCACAAAAACGCACACACACACACACACACACACACACACACACACGCACAAACAAAAAAACATTCTGAATAATCAATATGCCTTACACAATCTCAGTGTTGTCACAGAATGCACTAGGTTTGTGCACTTTCCACTCCTTGATGTTTCCAGGCCGCAGACTGTCATATGTTCTGGAGCACAGACATCGCTTGCTTATGAACATCCGTTGGCCTAAACCAGAGATACTAATAAAAAACTAGACAAAACTAGATGCTACCCTATATGGATGTTGTTACTCGAGTGTAAAATATCTAACTTATTCATTCTTTAGGTGACCTGTTAGAATTGTGATATTTGTCTGCTCACTATTATGCAAAAAACGCAAAAAGATGTTGGATTTAAACAAGTACTCAAACATGCACTCATTAAGCATGTAGTACATGTACAATATAGGCTCAATGTCATGATAAGATGTGAAAAAGCTCTTACCCTCAGTGAAAGCCATGTGTCAGGATGTGTGAAGAGAACTCAAAAGCAGAGGATAGTGCAACAGTTAATTTGACACTTCTGGGTATAACAAACATCCAAAGTGTAGTGACACACAAACAGGCAACAAAGGGAGTTGAGAGAGTTCCAGAGCCATCCGTACAGACACCTGCGGACACAGGCTGTGGAGACCACCTCAGGTGCGATACCCAACAGGACAGGGAACGAGACACAACAGCAAGCGCATGGCCAGCTGTATACTCCTCGTCCAGACATCCTTGGCACAGCAGTAGAACAGGTAAGAAAACAAAGACACACAAAACAGGTCCAAACACAAAAGACAAGGCACACAAAACAATCTACTAACAACAAAAATAAGCGACAGGTGAGAGAAATCAGCTTGTGATCTGTGCGCACCCATGCCGAATAATCAGCGCTGATTGCCCAGGTCAGGAGCTGCAGAATATAGACAGGACACACAGAGACAGCAGATAAAAGTCGATGATGCACCCTGAACTGTGACACCATGCAGATCAATAAGACCAAGGACAGAAGAAAGATGGTCCGGCTCATGCTTGACCAAGATGTGAATGTGAATGTAAGGTTTAAATGTACTTTCTTGGGAAATCCCTTTCATTTCCATTGTCAAAAATGACATCATCCTGGCATAATGCTGCCAAGTCATAACAACCCTAAACTGAAGAAGATGGATGTTTTAATGCAATAATGCATGTACAAAACCTTTTTTTTTTTCTTTAAAAAAGGATACTTTATCTTAAAATGTGTGCATGTTTTTCATGTTAATCTGAATCTGTGTTATTTTATAATTTTCCTGTATATTATCGTAAAGCTTTTGCATCATGATTTTGCATGTTCCTGGGTCAACATATTTTGTTGATTCCAGAATAACATTCCTGTCTGAAAATGTATTCCTAACCATATCCCTATCCCTAACCCTACCCATAACTTATCTCTAAAATCAGAGGGAAATGATCAGTGAATGAAATTGATGTAGAAGCACCTAACCATTGTTGTAAGCCTAAACTTGATATAAACTGTAAATTTGTCCCTCAAATCTGACTGGTTGATTGGAATGTTGTTTCAGGATTAACAACCATAGTGATCCATGAGCATGTTGAATTTGGTGAAATCACATTCACCAGTTCATGACAATGTACAAAACAACTGGCCTGAGTCAAGTCACCTTTATTTATATAGTGTTTTTTACAATAGAGATCGTTTCAAAGCATCTTTACAGTGATAACTTGAAAATAATGCAACAAAGTGTGTTTTGGCTCTAGAAGAAAATAGTGTCATTGTCCTGCTTAAGTTCTGTGTCAATTCATTTCAGTTGTAAAAAATGTTATTAAAACTTATTTTATCTATTAGCAGCTCTGGAGAAAACAGTGATGTCGTCGTTCAGCTCAGTTCAGTTCTCGTACAATGGTATCATTACAGGCAGTTCAATATTATTGTTGAATTAGTGTTTCCATCTAAGCAATCCAGAGGTGACAGTGCAAGAAACCCAAACTCCATCAGGTGACAGAATGGAGAAAAACCAGGCACAGTCGGTGGTCAGTTCTTCTCTGGCCCAACAACAAGACTAACTGCAACCATATTTCAATAAGTTTTCACTAAATGAGATGCAAGATGGCGTCAGTTGCATTTATGTGAAACTAGAGAGAGCGAGTCTGTGGTGAAAACATGAATAGTGCCGATTTCTGTTACCCCGATGAATGGACAGATACACGGCACTGGAAACAGGCCATGGACAACAGCAAATTTTAGGAAATGTCTGACCCCCGAATATCAGTGATGTCAGAATAGACATCAAGACACTGATTCAACAGAAGAAGAATTTGTGTTTGATTTCACCATCCAGAAATTAGGCTGTGGTGTCACGGTAAGGAAGTTTCAGCAGGTATTACTCAGCAAAGGCTTCTACCGTTCCTGTCTTGGGTCATGGAATTCCCCTTATTTCCCCATAGTCTAAGCAGGAAAGTTAAGGGGTTTTACTCCTTTTTTGTGTGTTACATTCCAACACTTACTGAGTTGCAAGTCATTGCATTTGACTTGATAAAATCCAGACTTTCTGACTGTTTTTTCTCTTCCTTATTTTGTATATAACTTCATTATTAACGTCTGTTTTTCTTTTCTTTTTTTTTTTTTTTTAGAAAAATAACTAATCAAAGCTAATTACCCTAAATCTGTTGTCTACTCTAAATAGTGTTCATGAAATATGTTACAAATGAATGTAAAGCACACAGACCTTTTGTGCAGCATTCAAATAGAGGACCTAATGCCACAAGATAAAGAACCCAGAAATGCATCAGAGTTGTAACTGTAACCACGTTGATATTTTTTAGAGCAATGACCAGTATGGCAGGAAATTTAATGCGAGGTGTTTCTGTGTTTACTGTAGCATTTTGTTGACATGACTGTCACATGTGACATGAGACTTCCTCTAGAGTCTAGAATGAAGTATTTCTGAGAAATGCTCTGCTTTAAACTAAACAAGCAGAATGAGCTTTTTCAGAGAAAGTATACTGTTCAGCTAATGTATAATGTTCAAGACAGAAGTTTGCCTTTTAAGAAGTATAAAACAAAGAATAGCGTTCAATAATCGGCTCTATCGTTGTAAGGGTCGGGGAAACCCCAATCATAATTTAAGCCTTAAAGCAACACACACACACACACAGATCATCGCAGGAATTAAATTGTGATGCAACGCAAGGCTGTTTTTCTTGGTCTAATGTCATACTATCATCTTAAATGGTTTCGAGCGTTCAAAGTTGTAATGCCATTCTATGTTTTAGTCTGTTGACTGTAGCTAGATTGTCTGGCCACTGAGGTGAGCTTTTATTTGTAAAGAGAAGCTTTGTCACAGACAGGGCAATAGTTTTTAAATCCATTTGAGTTTTTTTTTTCTTTGTTTTTTTGTTTATAGCTTCAGAATAGGCCTATCCAGTAACCTTTTATTAGGACATTAATGTTCAAGCAGGAATGATCCCTAATAACACTGATTTTGTACACTTAAATTAAAATCTATTTTATTCACATATTGCTCACAATATATTTTCTCAAAGATGCTTTAAAGAGAATGTGGGCCTTAAACTTCAAAGAGAAAGCTTATGGCAAAAGTGATCAGGCAAAGTATTGTGGACATCAAACATGCAAAGACAGAGCGAGGGTTTAAACTTTTGTTGATGTATTATCATGTGCGTAGATTTAAGAATAGAATTATGTAGCTAATGCTGTATTATGATTTTTAAATAGTTTTAATAAACCATGCATCCTTAGAAAACTGTCTAATAATGCGGTTCATGTGCGTCCATGGAATGATCCTCTTCTGGTATTGACAGCCCTACAGTTATCTTCACCATGGTTCAAAACGCAATGCATAGCACAGTAAAATAATTGAAATTATAATATAACATAAATTAGTATCAAATCAGGCAGATGCGTTGATGGTGGTCAAACTATTAATGCAGCGTTACATGTAAAAATAACCATAAATAGCCAAAATTTCAGGTTTGTGAACATAGGCTAGCCTACCTGAAAGAAATGCACGGGATGCATCTATCTAGAGCTTTTTTTCTTTTTCGCTTCTCATCGCCAGACAGCAGTTGCATTTTCACGGGAATAGCTGTCACAAGTTTTCAGCCAGCAGCAAACTCGAGCTGGGGTGAGGTAGGGCGGGGCGCGCGAGCGTGCGGGCATGAATGGCGCGTCGCGGAGTGAGGGCATCTGAACTCGACAATGCCGACCTGATATAGTATTTTTTTAATTTGTTTTATTCAGTAAATATATTTGTTTGACAGGGAAGCTGTGCGCAAAGAGGAATATTAATTTATTTAAAAAAAAAAAAAAGCACCCTAGAAAAAAAAAGGGCACTTTCTCTCGAGAAAGAAAAAGGGCAGGTGCTCAAGCCCCTTTTTTGTCTATGTGTGCACGTGCCTGACTCTAGCTATTACATTTTTAACACCTTACTTATTGATTTCATTTCACTGCATACATCTTACCGGTTCATCAACATAGTTAAAATATTGGTAACACTTTGGTATGGGGAACACTATTAACTGTGACTTTTGCCTCATTAAACTCTTACTGCTTATGAATAGTTAGTAAAGTAGTTGTTGTAGTGTTTAAGTTTAGGTATGGGGTAGGATTTAGGGATGTAGACTATCATCATGCAGAATAAGGTATTAATATGTGCTTTATAAGTACTAATAAGCAGCCAATATGCAAGCTAATGAGTGAGAATTTTTCCCCTTACTAAAGTGTTACCAAAATATTTACTTAATTACTGTCATTATATTTTGACTGTATAGCCAGAGGTGAACCTGTACTGACTGGTTCTCCTAATTGTTTTTTGTTTTTGTTTTTTCCCCGCCATAATCCATTAATAATTATTATGCCATGACTTTCAATTAACTCCTCTGGTAAACTGTGTAGGGAAGGGGTGGGTGATGGAAAATTTAACCCTGTCATTTATACGCTTCATAAGTATCATGGCATGATACTTATCACCAAATAGTAATTACTGTATGCTTGTCATTACACCAGATTGTTGTAAATAGAACAAAACCTGATTAAATGATGTAAATGAATAATATGAATAAATGATCAATTATGTATATCAAATAACAATAATAATATGAACAAATGAATGATAACTATGTAAATGACTAATGATTATAAATTATAATAAAATTAAACATAAAAAACAAAGAAAATAAAACAACACCAATAAGGTTGCTTTCTTAAAGAAAATTAAATTTGGGCCAAAACGTTGATTTTTCAGTTGATGTCGATTGACGATCCGTCTCCCCTGGAAAAAGAATGAATGATTAGGAGTTCAAGCCAAAATCATTATGAAATCAATGAAGTCAATTTGATCCTCATATATAAGAACAATAACAACAAAAAATACAGCAGTGGGCAGAAACTGCAACAAAAAGTAATTCAATTATTTTAGTCAAAATGTCTGAAAAATCATTTTTTTAAAAATCACATGTAATATGATTAAATTGCTTATCACATTTGACCAACACTTTTACCAAATTGATGTTGTGTGGTCAGTGTGAGCAGACAAATGTTGGTGTCAATATGGCAACAGCCTCAGAATAAGCTAGGCAGATGCCATCAAATTTGTTGATGCGTTATTCAAGAACGGTGTGATCAACTGAAAAGCTTTTAATAACTTTCAGCCGGCGTGCATGCTCTGAAGATGACCTGAGCCAATTTTGGTGAAAATCAGACAAACGGTCCAGGAGTTTGAAAATCTAGGTTTTTGCACACAAGTTTGACTAAATATGGCATAATTGGTATCATTGTCCTCGGTATCACTCGAAGAATCAAGACCAGTTTCTGTCATGGTTGATGGACCTTTGTGTTCATCTCTGTGTGTTGTTGTCGGCGGTCTAATTTATTGTCAGATAATCAGACAAAGTGAGGTATCAGAGCAGCTGCACCTGCAGTGCATTATCGCTCCTATTTCTGCCTCTCGTTTTGCTGTCTGCTGTCAGACCATTACTCATGCTCTGCGCTCTCACCAGAGTTTTCTAGTTCTCTCTTCCTGTGTTTGCATCCTGCCTGTGTGGATTTACTTCTGCCAATTAGTGACAAAATTTAAAATGGCCAGCACCAAAAATGGCCAATATGGGAAAATTGGATGTCATTAGACTCAGTATGCTGCGATGGCTCAAAAGATACCAGTTTTATGATTTTTGGGCAAACCGTTCAGAAGTAAAAATATTTTTTTTTTCATATCTTCTAAACAGTAGGTGGCACTGTGCTGAAACGCTGCATGTAACCTTTGGTCATGCTTGTCCCAATTTCCATGCTATCCGTCCTAAATATTAGGGCAGGCAAACTTTTATGGGGTCCTAAGCAGAATTTTATTTGAGGGCCCCTCAAAAAAACTTCAAATAAGAAACTGTATCTTCTTATATGAAAAATAAATGTATTAAATTAAATATTTAAATAATGACATAAAATGAACAGATCAGATGGACCTTTAACAAGACAACAATAATAAATATATTTACATTAAAGGAATAGTTCACACAAAAATGAAAATCCAAGTTGTTTTAAACCTGGGTGAATTTCTTCTGTTGAGGTTACCCACATTCTTCAAAATATCTTCTTTTGTGATCACTCTGTCCAGCAGAAGAAAGAGCCTATTTTCTAAATAACATTGGTATAGTTATCCAAATACCAAAGTTCAACATTTTTTATTTGATAATAATTAACCTAGAGAGTCCAGAGAATTGTGCCGCAGTGGTTTTAACCAAAAACCTAGGACTAGTTTGTTTTGGAATGTTGTGGCCGTGTGCGAAAAATCATGTGATATAAAATCCTTTACACACATGAAAAATGCGAAGGCACTCCTCGGTGGTCGATTTCTTTCAAATTTCTCCCAGGCCTCGAGTTAAACAGGCAGAGCGAGTTTCATTCCCATAGGCCTCCATTAACCTTAGTTGTATCCCAAATGATGCACTATACACTATGCACTTATACACTACGTACTTATGCACTATGTACTCATCCATGTAGTGTGTGAATTGTATAAGGTTATTTTGTCATTTAACATCAGAGTCTTATACCCCTCCCCCTCTGCTACGTAATTAAAGCTGCAACAGCTGAGTGCACGAAGTGTCCAACATTCCACACTTCATTTTTTCCATTAATTTAGTGGATCATTTGGGTATTTAAAGTGTACTCTTTTTTTTAATCTTCCGTGTGAATGCACTACTCGCACTTTTTGTACTTAAAAACGTCATAGAATAGTGCATAAGTACGCGTATTGGGACATACCACTTATACACTATGTACTCATCCACAGTGTATGAATTTTATAAGCTTATTTTGACATTAAACATCAGAGACTGTTCCCCCTCCCCCTCAGAAACGTAATTAAAGCTATGACAGTTGAGTGCATGAAGTGTCCAACATTCCACACTTAATTTCGGTTAATTTAGTGCATCATCCGGGTATTTAAAGGTGTACTCTTTTTTTTTTTATTTTCAGTGTGAACACACTACTCGCACTATTTGTACTTAAAAACGTCATAGAATAGTGCATAAGTACGCAAATAGGGACACACTTCTTGTCTGATAGCTGCTCAAACTTCACTGGCTGCTACCGGCCGTGTTTTTCAAGATGTGAATGTCCTCAAAGGCAGTCTTGGCACCTTGGACAAAGACATGCCATTTTTCATGTCAATCAGACTTAAGCTGTGTCCGAAACTGATCCTTATGCACTATATTGGGTGTCGGCCATTTTGTAGTGGTGTCCAAATTCTGAGTGAACAACTTCATTCCCTATTTTCGTTACTTTATACCCACAGTTCAATTTTAAGTGTATATTCGATGTACACTCACTGAAGCACTACTTCTCCCCCCCAAAAAAGCGAGTTCAAACGAGAGATTACTTTACAGCTTTCTTATTTATGCTTTAATATTTATTTCACGCTACAGTGTAGTTCTAGCTGTTTTATCATTACTTGAATAAAACTTTGAAACATAGAGAGACAATATTATAGATGAAATTAATTCATGATTATCAGGCATTTTGGGAGACACAGCAAGTGAATAGCGAAATACATGATATATCAATATTCCTGTTAATTATTAGATATTATTATGAAAATGTTGCCAGTTTTTACTTCCATTATTACACTTCTTTTTCATTAAAGTTGCTCCAAGAACATTGTTTTGTATTAAATGGGAAAACTGATGTATGGCCATTTTACCCACATACTGCATAAAGTAAAATGGTGTATATCGATTCATTCCATACTATCTTTCATAAAATACTTGAGAATCATCTTTAAACAAAATTTAGTTAAAAAAATCCTGAAACCTAAAAATTGATTGGTGAATAAAAAGAAATTCCTATATATGTAATTTAATGTGTGCTTATTTGTTTGCAGTTTTTAAATAGTATTATGAACACAAACCAATTAATTTATATAACTACGATGAAACCACAAAGATGGCACGGAGGTAGTATAATTGTCACGATCACCGTCAGTTCCCGGACTACATTTCCCATAATCCTCCCTGCCAGTCACATGCACATTCCACACCAATCACCTGTTGCCACATACAGCTTAGCACATTACCTGGACTATAAGAGACTCGCTCACACACCACCTGATTGTGAAGTCTTGTTTACCTTGTGTGCAATTCTGAGCGTTTATATCCTGTCTGCCTGTCTGTTGTTACCGTTCCTGCCCGTTACCAACCCGTTGCTGCCTGTCCTGACCCTTGCCTTGTCTGCTGTTCTGTGAATGATATCTGCCAGCCCTGATCTACTGCCTGTATCTTGACCACGATTCTTCCTGTCCTTTGCTGTTCCTGTTTGCTCCTGTCTGACCCTGCCTGTACGACTACGCTCACTTTAATAAAGCTTTGCAAATGGATCCCTGCCTGAGTCCAGCTTCGAAACAATAATTACAAAATATAGTCATTATTATTGCTTTTGTTATTAATATAATTTTATAAAGTTATATGTAAGATAAAAGTCGTTTTATCACTACATGTGACAAAGCCTTTTCTGCGACAGCTCCAGCTCTCCGATGCATAGTGTATATGTCAGCATCCGAATTCACTCACTTCATTTCGTTCACTCCTTGCAGATATAGTGCACTCAAATACCATACACTATATAGGGATTAGTGAATGAGTGAACGAGTAAACGGTTTCAGACACAGCTTTAGGGTTGCGTAGTTATAACAATTTTTTATCCACGTTTTTTCCATGTTATAGCACCATCAAGTGGCCAGTTGCCGCATCCTTTTTTTCACGTGACCACAGAATGAGCTCTTAAATATGTGTGCCGAGTTTGGTGAAAATATCTCATTCTGTTCACAAGTTATAGCCATTTTAGTGGCTCCGCCCACTTCAAACATTCATTTTGGTGGCCCTTAGTGACGGTGAATCAAAATGTCAACATTTTTTTGATAATTGACAATCAAACTCCAGAGAATCTTGCTGCACTGTTTGGTTCCGATTGGGCAAAAAAACTTAGGACTAGTTTTGAATTCTGCATTTGAATCCCTGAGACAAGGACTCCATTGATATAAGATAAGACCCTTGAGCATACGACTAATGATTTAGGAGTTCAGAGCGATTTCATAATGTTCACCAGTCAGGCTGATCTTAAAAAAAAAAAAAAAAAAAAAAAAAAAAAATAATTAAAATCAATGATGCTGTATAAAGCTAAATTACCATATTACAAAAATCTGCATAGTATAAGATGTCTTATATACAGTCAAACCAAAAATTATTCAGACACCTTGAACATTTCACACATTATCACAGTATATTTGCTATAGTTTAAAAATATGACAAGAATTCAGCGTAAACTGCCAGAAAAACTTTATCTTGATAATGTTAGTTAACACTTAAGCAAAACATGGTCAGGTCAAAATGTCTGAATAATTTTTGGTCCCAAATTTTTATCAATTTTACTGGTAGTCAGTATAAAGAATTTTTGGGTATAATATGTCACAGTTTACTTTATTTTGCTATCCTCACTTACATTAATGAACTATAGTGTCCTGAAGCCACTAGGAAAAAAAATAAAAATAATTTTATATATATTTATACAACAGGGGGCCAGTTGCACCAGCTGTGCGCAAGTTACAACGTAGACAAGTTTTGACGTAAATGGGCACTAAGTTACAATTTACGCACTACTAAATATTTTTGTGTTGCACCATTAAACTTAGTTGAAGCGTAACTCTACGTATACACTAAATATTTACGGAAGCCTCCTATCAGGAGTAACGGTTGGAATAAAATAGCAGACTGACTGAACTGCATCAATAAGCTCTTGTTTTACCTGACAGACTTCATTCTTTACACATATATGATGCTGCTGACATTTACATTCTCTTAAATTTTAAGAGAGAGAACATCATGTGAAAAGATTACTTTGTTAGACACTCTTCAACACGAACCCGTTAAACAGCGCACCGCTGTGTGCATCGGTCCTATCACTCCGTGTTGTGCATGTCAAATAAAATCAGTCATAATCAATAAATGTAATTTCTTATGTTTTTGTTGTTGTTTCAGTATGTATTTATTGATCCTTATTAATTTCGTTTCAAATACAGTTTCTGAATGTTATTTACATATAAAAACATTTATGATTAAGTAGCTAGTAGGCTATTATATTTAATGGGAACTTATTTTTACTGTTAGCTACGTGAGGCAAAATAAGTCAGAATGAAGGATAAACTGAAATTCACGGAATTTCAACAACTTCTGCTCCTGTATTTGAAGGATGACTGAAGGTAAACGTCATATTATGCGACTACGCATTACTTTACGGAGACCTTACGAGCTACTAGCTACGTTCTGCCTTAAGAACAAATGGTGCAACCGAATAAAGTACAGAGTTAGTTACAAACTAGCTAGTAGTTACTAAGCCACTAGTGTGGACTTTACGTTCCAATTTAAGAAAGAACTTACGAACGGCTGGTGCAACCCTACCCAGTTCTGTCTGGTTCTCGAATCTGATTGGCTGATAGCCATGCGATATTTCAGTGATAACAGCACTCCTACTGCCTTTTCACCGTTTGTATCACTCCGCTTGAAGTGACCATCATGGCGGCCGATCAAATCAACCGTAATTTTTACAAATACTACTTCTTGTACCACGAACTGTAGTTTTAATAGTTTTTTAGGCGAGAATGTAGTTGTTTAGACCTGAAATATGTGACTCATATTTAATAACAGCGCCTATTTTACAATTTGTTTTGGCGTTTTCGGAGATGCGAGCTCGAGTGCATCAGCGGCCGTTCAGTGCTTCTATAACCGCCGAGATCAGCTTCATCTCGGCCAGTGACTCGGGGATTTGCCGCTTGCTCTTATAGTGGTTAAACACGAGACGTAATTCAATTTACATAGAACGGGCAATCTTTGGTCTTATTAATCTATTATTTGTTACAGAGCAAGTCGAATTGTGCTATATTAAATTTGATAATAATAAATGTTACGTTACATATAGCACATTGACTACAACTAGACGGGACATATCAGACTCTTCTCCGCTTCAAATACGTAAAACATTAAACTTTATAAACATATGTTTTTTTGAGTAAAGAAAACGCTTTACATTTTTTTTTTCAAACATCAGATCTTTTATTTACCTTTGCATTGCACAGAGATGTCCAAACTGCGTGCGCACTTCATTCACGAGGTGAGGCGGATTAATGTAAAACCCACATACCAGCGTAAATGGTGACCTATTTTTATTTTTTTTTTTTAATAACTAGTGCTTCATGTTTGACTGAACTGTACAATTGTGTTTATATGTTGTTCAATAAATATTATTTTATATAAATATGTCCATTAAGTAATATGGATTGAGTGAACATTACATTAATACGCCATTAGATGGCGGCAACACTTTACAGGAGAATTAGTCAGGGAGTCACAAGAGACTTTTAAATTGAAAGGAACTTTTTCAAAAGGAAGTTGTTTTAGCGCTGTGGTGCTATGGAAAATTCCCAAAGCTGTAAAAAGAAAAGACAAATACAAAGATCGCTTACCTCAGCGGACATTCAAACGGACTTGTTTAAAGGATGTAATATTATGGACATCGACTTGATGAATGAATGTAATGCAATATACCAGACAGGTAATAGCTACTCTCTCTCTCTCTCTCTCTCTCTCTCTAATACTGTAGAAAATTCAATGTGTTTCAATGAAGCGACTCAACGTTCCTTCGTTACTAGTTCTAAAGTGACATTTTAGAGTTAGCAACGGAGGCTTGATTTAACTGACAACATGAGTTTTGAAACGTTCCTTCGTTACTAGTTCTGAAGTGACGTTTTAGAATTAGTAACGGAGGCTTGGTCCAACTGTCAAATTGAGATTGTAATCCATGGCGGAAGGAAGTAGTGCTGCACAAAAGAGGGTTTTAAAGACACTCCGTTGTTGTTCTTATTTATTTACACACTCATGCCGTCGAACTGTTGTATAAACGCAATATCACACGAGTAGCCATGCGATATGGCTGTATATCAGCACGCTGTGATTACCTGCGGCCTCGTGCCTACGGACGAATCACAGCGTGCTGATATACAGCCATATCGCACGGCTACTCGTGTGATATTGCTCATATATATATATATATATATATATATATATATGTCTGAATAATTTTTGGTTTGATTGTACATTTAAAAAAAATCATACTCACCAGGAGATTCTTTAGTTTTTCCTTTCTCTGTTCGTGTATCCTGTTGTATTAGAAAAGATATATTTGTTAACAGAACATGACTGCTGGATCAGTTATTAAAGTTAAACAGCTGATCAATGACAGATTTTGTAAATTAATTTTAATGAATAGTTGTTAAAAAAAAAAAAAAAAACAACATAAATCAGTTTACTATGCTTTGTTTTTATACAGCATTTTGCACCTGTTTAATAATCACTTTAAGTAAACCCCAGAAAGTTATTGTAAACCCCAGAAAGTCAAATATCGATTCATGCCACACAAGCTACTGTTGTCTTGAGAGGTTACAAACCGCTAAAGCAGATTCATCTTCAATTGGCAAAAGTGACTGGGTTGAGATCAGAAAGTATAACTGGATTATTATTTATTACATTTAACTATGTGTTTAAGCCACAGTAGGCCATCTCTAAATAATATGACATTTTTATATTGTCTATTTACCCTAAACCGTACATTTAAATAACATATTTCAGATTTTATATATTGTTTAATATGTATCATTTATCCTGAAGAACTGGATACCTGTGGTGGAAAACATTGTTTAATTCTTTCCAGAGCTTCACGATTCCTAACACAGTCCAGGAATTTATCCTCGTAGAACAGACAGTCCACTGCGAGTGTGTTCATCCTGGTCACATGACTGCTGCTGTCTGGTACCATCTTCTCGGTGTCAAATGTGTGATGAAGCACCATGAAGACAGCTGGTTTAGTCTCTGTTGGAGTGGTCAATATAGTTGTTATGTATTCATTATTAAAATGAGTTCGAATAAGAAACAATTTCAAAACACATCATGCACATTACATTAAGAGTACATCACCTGAGACGGCATTAAGTTCATTCACTGCAGCATCAATGTGCCTTGAAACAATAATGCAGCAAACCAGAATGAAATCACACTCCTCTACAGTGAACACCTCCTCTAGATCTGGTGTTTGTTGAAGAAAATTTCTTATGATGTCCTTTTGAGGTTTGGATGTCTTCCCAGGTAAAAGGATTAAATATTTTTTTCCTTCCAGAGGAATTAAAGTATTGGTTAATGTAAATTAATTCAGACAAGCAAAGTCATCTTATCTCAAACAAAAAGTCATTCAGTTTCTATTATTTTTGCCAGTCTAATTAGAAATTAGTTCTAGTTATTATTACCAGTAATCATAAGGTGTTCTTCTGTCATGTTCACATCAGTGTTCAAAAATCACTGTGATTAATGGGGTTATGAACTGAGAAATTACATTTTCCTTGAGCTTTTGACATATAAGAGGTCATCATACTATAAAATATACTGTAAGTTTCAGAGCTGAAAACTTCCTTGTTAGTCCAATAAAAGCTTTAATTGACACCAGACCCAGCAAACGACATGATTTTCAAAGTGGGGATTTATGACGTCAAAGGGCAGCAAGCACCGCCTCCGCAGCAGAAGATCAATGCCTACTTCATCCCTGCCTCCATTTTCGCCACTGATAAGCATTGTAAATGCACTAGGCTATTACAGTTTACACATACTAATTAAATGCGCAGGTCTCCTCTCGTGCTTCCTCCCTACTGCGTCGCTGGTCGAGGCAATAACTTTTGTTTCGCTTTCATATATCTCTATTATAGACGACATCAATGCTTTTAACTTTCTAGATGTAATTACCGAAATCAAAACAGTCCATAAACTATAAATCCTCACGAAAACTTCAGTCAAGCCAGCTTGCGCGTCAACCTGAGAGATCAGCCTCTTACCTTAAAGTGCCAAATTTCTCGGTTTCTGAATGAACGGTTTGGCTTGATTGATAAATGCTAACATTCATGCATGATTTTTATACCATCGACCTGTCCGAAAACGTTAGCACGTGTTTGATTGATTGTTTGGAGATTGCATGTTTCTCCATTCAGAACGCTTTTCCTGTTCACATCCGTGACAAAACAGTTGATTATTTACGAACGAAAGCTCACAGAAACGTGAAAATGGTCTCATTTGAAAGAAAATATCCTAAGCTAAAAGATGATAGCCTATATTGTGACTGCTCAACATTGTCTGTGATCGGCTACAATCTTCATCACTGCAACCTTTCATGCCACGATCTAACTATAATGCCACAGATCTAAATGTAATGCAACACTTTTCACGATTAGTTAGCCTTGAGAGCTGTAATAGTAAAAACGCGCTAAAAGAGAAAGTAATACTTGGATATTTCATATGTACAGATGTTGGCCAATCACAGCAGTGGGCGTTTACACTGAAGTCTCACAGCAGACACGCCCCTTAAACAACCAGGTGATTTAATCATTTGTGGCATTGTCATTAACTCACAAAACTGCAAGAAAGACATAAGAATTTTGTGGATGTTTTATGGTTAATCATCTGTAGGTAGCATATATCCATTCTGATGTAATAACGGTCGTCCGAAGGCACGTGGCTATATCATCTGTGAGCGTGAGCAACGAACTAAAAATTAACTTGACTAAGATAAAAGTCATTTTATCACTACGTGTGACAAAGCCTTTTCTGCGACAGCTCTAGCTCTCCGACGCACAGTGTATACGTCAGCTTCACTTCATTTCGTTCACTCCTTGCAGATATAGTGCACTCAAATGCCATACACTATATTAGGGATTAGTGAATGAGTGAACGAGTAAACAGTTTCCGACACAGCTTTAGGATTGTGTAGTTATAGCAATTTTTTATCCAAGTTTTCCATTTCACCAAGTGGCCAGTCGCCACGTCCTTTTTTTCATGTGAGCTCTTAAATATGTGCGCCGAGTTTGGTGAAAATATCTCATTCCATTCACAAGTTATCAAATCAAGGATAATACATACAGCTAATTTACTATAATATCTGTATACTAAAATCTGTATAGTATAAGATATCTTATATACATTTTTAAAAAATCATACTCACTAGGAGATGTTTGAGACTTTCCTCCCAGAAAAGAGCGACACACCTGGACTGCTGGTTTAAATAGAGCTGCAGCATAATTGCTGAACCACGACTGCACCGAGTACTGAAAAAAACATTTAAAAAAAATAAATCAGTTTACTATGCTAAAGCAGATTTATCTTCAATTTGGAAAAGTGATTGGGGGAGAGATCAGAAAATATAACTGGATTCTTATTTATTACATTTAACTATGTGTTTAAGGCACAGTAGGCTATCTCTAAATAATATGACATTTTTATATTGTCTATTTACCCTAAACTGTACATTTAAAAAACATACTTTAGATTTTATGTATTGTTTAATATGTATCATTTATCCTGAAGAACTGGATACCTGTCGAGGAAAACATTGTTTAATTCTTTCCAGAGCTTCACGATTCCTAACACAGTCCAGGAATTTATCCTCGTAGAACAGACAGTCCACTGTGAGTGTGTTCATCCTGGTCACATGACTGCTGCTGTCTGGTACCATCTTCTCTGTGTCAAATGTGTGATGAAGCACCATGAAGACAGCTGGTTTAGTCTCTGTTGGAGTGGTCATATAGTTGTTATATGTATTCATTATAAAAAATGAGTTAGAATAAGAAACAATTTCAAAACACATCATGCACATTACATTAAGAGTACATCACCTGAGACGGCATTAAGTTCATTCACTGCAGCATCAATGTCAGTTCCTGCCCTTGAAACAATAATGCAGAAAGCCAGAATGAAATCACACTCCTCTTCAGTGAACACCTCCTCTAGATCTGGTGTTTGTTGAAGAACATTTCTTATGATGTCCTCTTGAGGTTTGGATCTCCCAGGTAAAAGGATGAAATATTTTTTTCCTTCCAGAGGAATTAAAGTATTGGTTGATGTAAATTAATTCAGACAAGGCAAAGTCATCTTATCTCAAACAAAAAAGTCATTCAGTTTCTATTATTTTTGCCAGTCTAATTAGAAATTAGTTCTAGTTATTATTACCAGTAATCATAAGGTGTTCTTCTGTCATGTTCACATCAGTGTTCTGCTGATCATTTATGAGAATCCAATCATCATGAGTTTTCTTTAGTTCTGAAATTGACAATATAAAGTAATATGCTTATCATCATTTTTAGTGTGTAGTATATCTTTGTTTATATCATTATTCTAAACTAATTAATAGTTTTATATTATATATATATATATATATATATATATATATATATATATATATATATATATATATATATATATATATATATATATATATATTATATTTTAATATTTTATATTTTCATAGTCAGTCTTGGACAAGTTTAAAACATTCAAATCTACACATAAAAATCATTCCTGTAATTCAATCATGTGACGTCAGTGAAGATGATTAAGAGTCTGGTGAAGAAATGTAGAAATGTAGTGCAATCGAATCGGCTTGCACCAAGAAATCAGGGGGAAAAATAATTTTGTTTCTTGGCCTTACAGTTCCAAAGTTTTTAGCACAAACGCAAATGAAACTTTGGACAGTTGGTGGCGCTACAGGGATTAAGTTAGAGACTCAAAAATCACTGATTAATGTTCAGACTCTCCTCTATCAGTGTGCCATATTTCACAACTTTTTACCATATGGTTCTATGGCCTGCATAGACTTCCAGAGCAGAAGAAGCAGCAGATTATTGGGGTTTAAACATTTTAAGGCCTTTAAGTATACATATAAAAAGGTATTATGTTTTATTTAGGAAGCATGTAATCACTTAGATGAAATAGATGGAAAAGACTCGCTGAAGAACTATGATCTATTTCCCAAAATCCAATGCATAGAGGACTGAGAGAGCGTGCAAAAGAGAGGGAGCGAGAGAGTTCAAACAAAAGATTACTTTATAGCTTTCTTATTTCTGCTTTAACATTTATTTCATGCTAGTTCTAGCTGTTTTATCATTACTTGAATAAAACATTGAAATACAGAGAGACAATATTATATAGATGAATTTTCAAATTAAATGAAATTATATTCGTAAGGTAAAATGTTGTTTCATATGATTTTATTAGGCTATTAAAATATTATTTAGGCCTAGTTATTAATTCAATTGAATGTGTTTTACTAACCACCATGTGTTTTAATAATTTGTGGCATTGTTGTTAACTCACAGAACTGTAAGGAAGAGATAATAATTTGGTGGATGTTTTAAAAAATATAAGTTAATCATCTGTAGGTAGCATATATCCATTCTAATGTAATCATGACGGTCGACCTGAGGGCGCCCTATGGCTATATCATCAGTAAGCGTGAGTAACGAACTGAAAATAAACGTAAATAAAAATATATACAAATGCATACACTTGTTAAAGGTGCCATAGAATTGAAAATTTAATTTACCTCAGCATAGTTGAATAACAAGAGTTCAGTAAATGAAAATGACATACAGTGAGTCTCAAACACCATTGTTTCCTCCTTCTTATGTAAATCTCATTTGTTTAAAAGACTTCCGAAGAACAGGCGAATCTCAATATAACAACGACTGTTACGTAACAGTCGGGATCATTAATTTGTACTTCTCCAAATTTTGCTTATTCCAGCCCACGTTCAAGGCATTAGACAAGCCAGTATTAACGTCTGGATCTGTGCACAGCTGAATCATCAGAAGTTATGCAGGTAAGCAAGTAAGGACAATAGCGAAAAATGGCAGATGGAGCAATAATAACTGACATGATCCATGATAACAAGTTATTTTTAGTGATATTTGTAAATTGTCTTTCTAAATGTTTCGTTAGCATGTTGCTAATGTACTGTTAAATGTGGTTAAAGTTACCATCGTTTCTTACTGTATTCACGGAGATCAGAGTCATGTCATAATTCATAAACACAACTTCATTCTTTATAAATCTCTCCAACAGTGTGTAATGTTAGCTTTAGCCCGTTAGCCATACATAGGCTACTATCAAATTCATTCAGAATGAAATGTAAACATCCAAATAAATACTATACTTACATGATCTGATATGCTGCATGAAGAACATTTTGTAAAGATCCATTTTGAGGGTTATATTAGCTGTGTGAACTTTGTTTATGCAATGTATTATAGACCTTATGTAGCCCCGCCCCTTTTCAGCGCTGCACTCGTTGTCTTTTGACTTCCGGTTTGTATTTCCACAGCAATCTGTGTATTTATGAATGAACTGCTCATTTTAAAATCTTCCCGGTCTACTGACATTTGTCGAGACATCTGCTTTAAACATAACAATGCTCATGATAACTTTCATAAACTCTACAACAGGTAAATCCACTTCACCAGCTAATTATTCTTTGACAGCGATGCCATAGATATATACAGGGCTACCGCAAAAACGGAAGTTCAAAGACAATATTCTAAAGATGGCGGCGCGCTTGTTTCTCTGGTAAATAAGGTCTATAGAGTCGCGAGCTTGGGGGCGGGAAGCGCGAGCATTTAAAAGGGACGCGCGCTGAATCGGCGCATATCTAATTATGCCCCAAAATAGGCAGTTAAAAAATTGAATAATAAAAAACCTATGGGCTACTTTGAGCTGAAACTTCACATACAGTCTGGGGACACCTTAGACTTATATTATATCTTGTGAAAAAGTGTTCTAGGGCACCTTTAATGTGTGCTTATTTTGTTTGCAGTTTTTAAATAGTATTATGAACACAAATAAAGCATGACAAACCAATTAATTTATATAGACTAACTACAATCTATGAAACCACAAAGCTGGCACGGAGGTAGTATAATTACAAAATAAAATCATTATGAATGCTATTGTTATTAATATTATTTCATATAGTAAGTTAAATGTAAGACAAAAGTCGTTTTATCACTACGTGTGACAAAGCCTTTTCTGCGACAACTCAAGCTCTCCGACGCACAGTGTATACGTCAGCATTTGGTTCACTCCTTGCAGATATAGTGCACTCAAATGCCATACACTATATAGGGATTAGTGAATGAGTGAACAAGTAAACGGTTTCAGACACAGCTTTAGGGTTGTGTAGTTATAGCAATTTTTTATCCACGTTTTTTCCATGTTATAGCACCACCAAGTGACCAGTTGCCATGTCCTTTTTTCACGGGACCACAGAATGAGCTCTTAAATACGTGTGCCGAGCTTGGTGAAAATATCTCTTTCTGTTCACAAGTTATAGCCATTTAGTAAAAGTAACTCCACCCACTTCAAACGTTTTGGCGGCCCTTAGAGACGGTGAATCGAAATTGTAACTTTTTTTTTGGTAATTGTTGACAATCAAACTCCAGAGAATCTTGCTGCACTGGTTTGTTCCGATCAGCCCAAAAACCTAGGACTAGTAATACCAAAATAGAATCCATATAGGCATGCATTTGTCAGTCTTGAGTAAAGGATTACAACGATATAAGACACTTGACTGGTTTAGAAGTTATGAGCCATTTTTCTGTTATGAGAAGTTATGAGCCATTACTTTTCACCATTGTAGCACCCCTGTCAGGCTGATCTAAAAAAAAAAAAAAAAAGAAGAAAATCAAGGATGCTACATACAGCTAACTTACTATATTACAAAAATCTGTATAGTATAAGATATCTTATATACATAAAAAAAAAATCATACTCACTGGCAGAGGTTTGAGGCATTACTCCCATTGTTCGTGTATACTGCTGTATCAGAAAAGAGTGATACAAAAGATATTTGTTAACAGAACGTGACTGCTGGGCTGCAGCATAATTTACCCTAGATATTTGTGAAGAAGATCTGCTGAACCACGACGGTACCCAGTACTGAAAAATAAATCAGTTTACTATGCTCAAGCAGATTCATCTTAAATTTGGAAAAGTGACTGGGAAAGATCAGAAAGTATAACTGGATTCTTATTTATTACATTTAACTATGTGTTTAAGCCACACTAGGCTATCTGTAAATAATATGACATTTTTATATTGTCTATTTACCCTAAACTGTACATTTAAAAAACATATTTCAGATTTTATATATTGTTTAATATGTATCATTTATCCTGAAGAACTGGATACCTGTCGAGGAAAACATTGTTTAATTCTTTCCAGAGCTTCACGATTCCTAACACAGTCCAGGAATTTATCCTCGTAGAACAGACAGTCCACTGCGAGTGTCTTCATCCTGGTCACATGACTGCTGCTGTCTGGTACCATCTTCTCGGTGTCAAATGTGTGATGAAGCACCATGAAGACAGCTGGTTTAGTCTCTGTTGGAGTGGTCAATATAGTTGTTATGTATTCATTATTAAAATGAGTTAGAATAAGAAACAATTACAAAACACATCATGCACATTACATTAAGAGTACATCACCTGAGACGGCATTAAGTTCATTCACTGCAGCATCAATGTCAGTTCCTGCCCTTGAAACAATAATGCAGCAAACCAGAATGAAATCACACTCCTCTTCAGTGAACACCTCCTCTAGATCTGGTGTTTGTTGAAGAACATTTCTTATGATGTCCTCTTGAGGTTTGGATCTCCCAGGTAAAAGGATGAAATATTTTTTTCCTTCCAGAGGAATTAAAGTATTGGTTAATGTAAAATAATTCAGACAAGGCAAAGTCATCTTATCTCAAACAAAAAAGTCATTCAGTTTCTATTATTTTTGCCAGTCTAATTAGAAATTAGTTCTAGTTATTATTACCAGTAATCATAAGGTGTTCTTCTGTCATGTTCACATCAGTGTTCTGCTGGTCATTTATGAGAATCCAATCATCATGAGTTTTCTGCTCTATCTTAAGTTCTGAAATTGACAATATAAAGTAATATGCTTATCATAATTTTTATTGTGTAGCCTATATCTTTGTTTATATCATTATTCTAAACTAATTAGTAGTTTAATATATATATATATTAATATTTTATATTTTCATAGTCAGTCTTGGACAAGTTTAAAACATTCAAATCTACACATAAAAATCATTCCTGTAATTCAATCATGTGATGTCAGTGAAGATGACTAAAGCTGTGTCCGAAACCGCTCACTCATTCACTCATTCACTAATCCCTATATAGTGTATGGCATTTGAGTGCACTATATCTGTATGGAGTGAACGAAATGAAGTGAATGAATTCGGACGCTGACGTATACACTGTGCGTCGGAGATATCTATCTCAGAAACGGCTCGACACGCAATAAAACTATTTTATCCTACATGTTATTTACATTATAAAGCAATGTTAATAATGATAACAATCATAATGACTTCATTTTGTAATCATACATGCCTCTGTGCCAGCTTTGTAGTTTAATCGATTGTATAATTTTTTTTTGTCATGCTTAATGTGTTCATAATCATTTAATACTATAAAATACTGCAAACAAAAATAAACACATTAACAAGTGTACATAATTTCATGTATTTATCCTTTTTAATAAAATTGTTAGAAACTCTCACGCTCACAGATTACGTGGTCTTTGAGCGCCCTCAGGCAACCGTTATGATTTGAATACGCTACCTATGATTAACAAATTTTTTTAAATCATCCACTAAATTGTCATCTTTTAAAGTTTAATGAGTTAACAGTGCCACACATTATTAAAACACATTGCTGTTAGTAAAACACATTAAATTGATTTAACGCCTACATAATATTTTAATAATAAAAATATTTTTATTAATATAATTTCATTTTTTAATTCATCTATGTAATAATGTCCCCCTACATTTTAGTAGGTTTTATTCAAGTAGTGATAAAAAAAAATAAAAAAAAAAAGTTAAAAAATTTGATTTTGGGAAATAGTGCTTCAGCAAGTGTACATGGAATGTACACTCGAAATCAGAGAGAATTGTGGGTATAAAGTAGTGAACGAATGTAGGGAATGAAGTCGTTCACTCAGAATTCGGACACCACTACAAAATGGCCGACACCCGATATAGTGGACTATATAGTGGATAGGGAGCGGTTTCAGACACAGCTTAAGAGTCTGGTGAAGAAATGTAAAAATGTAGTGCAATCGAATCGGCTTACACAAAGAAATCGGGGGAAAATAAATTTGTTTCTTGGCCTTACAGTTCCAAAGTTTTTAGCACAAACGCAAATGAAACTTTGGACAGTTGGTGGCGCTACAGGGATTAAGTTAGAGACTCGAAAATCACTGATTAATGTTCAGACTCTCCTCTATCAGTGTGCCATATTTCACAACTTTTTACCATATGGTTCTATGGCCTGCATAGACTTCCAGAGCAGAAGAAGCAGCAGATTATTGGGGTTTAAACATTTTAAGGCCTTTAAGTATACATATAAAAAGGTATTATGTTTTATTTAGGAAGCATGTAATCACTTAGTTCAGCGAGTCTTTTCCATCTATTTCATCTATGATCTATTTCCCAAAATCCAATGCATAGAGGACTGAGAGAGCGTGCAAAAGAGAGGGAGCGAGAGAGTTCAAACAAAAGATTACTTTATAGCTTTCTTATTTCTGCTTTAACATTTATTTCATGCTAGTTCTAGCTGTTTTATCATTACTTGAATAAAACATTGAAATACAGAGAGACAATATTATATAGATGAATTTTCAAATTAAATGAAATTATATTAATAAAGGTAAAATGTTGTTTCATATGATTTTATTAGGCTATTAAAACATTATTTAGGCTTAGTTATTAATTCAATTGAATGTGTTTTACTAACAACCATGTCTTTTAATAATTTGTGGCATTGTTGTTAACTCACAGAACTGTAAGGAAGAGATAATAATTTGGTGGATGTTTTAAAAAATATAAGTTAATCATCTGTAGGTAGCATATATCCATTCTAATGTAATCATGACGGTCGACCTGAGGGCGCCCTATGGCTATATCATCAGTAAGCGTGAGTAACGAACTGAAAATAAACGTAAATAAAAAATATATACAAATGCATACACTTGTTAATGTGTGCTTATTTTTGCTTGCAATAGTATTATGAACACAAATTAAGACTGACAAAACCAATTAATTTATGTAGCCAAACTACAATCGATGAAACCACTGGCACGGAGGTAGTATAATTACAAAATGAAATCATTATGAATGCTATTGTTATTAATATTATTTTATATAGTACGTTATATGTAAGATAAAAGTCGTTTTATCACTACATGTGACTAAGCATTTTCTGCGACAGCTCCAGCTCTGATGCACAGTGTATACGTCAGCGTCCGAATTCATTCACTTAATTTCGTTCACTCCTTGCAGATATAGTGCACTCAAATGCCATACACTATATAGGGATTAGTGAATGAGTGAACGAGTAAACGGTTTCAGACAGCTTTAGGGTTGCGTAGTTATAGCAGTTTTTAAGTTTTTTCCATGTTATAGCACCATCAAGTGGCCAGTTGCCGCATCCTTTTTTTCACGTGACCACAGAATGAGCTCTTAAATATGTGTGCCGAGTTTGGTGAAAATATCTCATTCTGTTCACAAGTTAAAGCCATTTTAGTGGCTCCGCCCACTTCAAACATTCATTTTGGTGGCCCTTAGTGACGGTGAATCAAAATGTCAACATTTTTTTGATAATTGACAATCAAACTCCAGAGAATCTTGCTGCACTGTTTGGTTCTGATCAGGCAAAAAACTTAGGACTAGTTTTATCACAGTATATTTGCTATAGTTTAAATTAAATATGACAAGAATTCAGTGTAAACTGAAATGATCTTGATAATGTTAGTTAACACTTAAGCAAAACATGGTCAGGTTAAAATGTCTGAATAATTTTTGGTCCCAAATTTTTATAAATTTTACTGGTAGTCAGTATGAAGAATTTTTGGTGTGTGTCACAGTTTACTTTATTTTGCTATCCTCACTTACATAAATTAGTGTCCTGCACCCACTAGTAAAAAAAATTAAAAATTATATATTATATATATATATGTGTCTGAATAATTTTTGGTTTGATTGTACATTTAAAAAAAAAAAATCATACTCACCAGGAGATTCTTTAGTTTTTCCTTTCTCTGTTCGTGTATCCTGTTGTATCAGAAAAGATATTTGTTAACAGAACATGACTGCTGGATCAGTTATTAAAGTTAAACAGCTGATCAACAACACAGATTTTGTAAATTAATTTTAATGAATAGTTTTTAAATAATAAAAAAAACAATATAAATCAGTTTACTATGCTTTGTTTTTATACAGCATTTTGCACCTGTTTAATAATCACTTTAAGTAAACCCCAGAAAGTTATTGTAAACCCCAGAAAGTCAAATATCGATTCATGCCACACAAGCTACTGTTGTCTTGAGAGGTTACAAACCGCTAAAGCAGATTCATCTTCAATTGGCAAAAGTGACTGGGTTGAGATCAGAAAGTATAACTGGATTATTATTTATTACATTTAACTATGTGTTTAAGCCACAGTAGGCCATCTTTAAATAATATGACATTTTTATATTGTCTATTTACCCTAAACTGTACATTTAAAAAACATATTTCAGATTTTATATATTGTTTAATATGTATCATTTATCCTGAAGAACTGGATACCTGTGGTGGAAAACATTGTTTAATTCTTTCCAGAGCTTCACGATTCCTAACACAGTCCAGGAATTTATCCTCGTAGAACAGACAGTCCACTGCGAGTGTCTTCATCCTGGTCACATGACTGCTGCTGTCTGGTACCATCTTCTCTTTGTCAAATGTGTGATGAAGCACCACGAAGACAGCTGGTTTAGTCTCTGTTGGAGTGGTCAATATAGTTGTTATGTATTCATTATTAAAATGAGTTCGAATAAGAAACAATTTCAAAACACATCATGCACATTACATTAAGAGTACATCACCTGAGACGGCATTAAGTTCATTCACTGCAGCATCAATGTCAGTTCCTGCCCTTGAAACAATAATGCAGCAAACCAGAATGAAATCACACTCCTCTTCAGTGAACACCTCCTCTAGATCTGGTGTTTGTTGAAGAACATTTCTTATGATGTCCTCTTGAGGTTTGGATGTCTTCCCAGGTAAAAGGATGAAATATTTTTTTCCTTCCAGAGGAATTAAAGTATTGGTTAATGTAAATTAATTCAGACAAGGCAAAGTCATCTCATCTCAAACAAAAAGTCATTCAGTTTTATCTATTATTTTTCCCAATCTAATTAGAAATTAGTTCTAGTTATTATTACCAGTAATCATAGGATGTTTATCTTGGTGTTCTTCTTTTGTCATGTTCATATCAGTGTACTGCAGGTCATCTGCGTTGTGCCTATCAGTTTTCTGCTTCATCTTTTGTTCTGAAATTGACAGTATAAAGTAATTGTTACGGTTCATGTCTCCCCTGGACTCCATCTCCCATTATCCTCCCTGTTCCACACCTGCACTCACTTCCTAATCAACCTCCCATCATCACGGATTACCTGCACCTGCTCCTGATCATCTGCACACCCTTTACATGGACTCACTTCCCTGCACTCCATTGTCTGTTCTATTGTTTGCTTTGGTTGGTGTTCAGGGGTGTATTCCAGAAAGCAGGGTTAACTTATACTGTCACATATACCCTGAACTCTCGGTTGATTAACCCAAACCTTGCTTACTCGAGGTATGTTGGTTCCAAAAATGCGTACAGGAGTAAGTTCAGCCAACCCAGAGTATGTTCCCGGTTAACACACAAGACATTCTCAACAGAGCGACGAATTGATGATTCACCATGGAAACAGACGCTAAGAAAAAGCGTGCCATTCTACTTCATTCTTCTTCTTTTGTTTAATGGCGATTTACATAACCTACTCGGTGCACATCACCACCTATTGGGTGGTTATGCAATCATTTTTAATTCTTTATTGTTTGATGCTAATTATTAAATAAGATATCACATATATGATATGTATTTTATTATAGAAATTATAGTATAGAAAATGTCCTGTTATAAAGGATAAAAAGCAGATCCATGTGTAAGATGACAATAAAATACATTCATATATTAGAATTGAATAAATAGTTATATATTGTATAATATAACATTGTGTATATAACTGTAACTATATAACACATTTAGATACATGTTATATTATCAATATGGTTATATTAATGTATCTGAATTCCTCTTAAACTAACCCTTTAACATAACCCCTTTAACATAATCCCTGCTTTAACATTATGTTCAGAGAGCAAGTTGCTATGGTTACTTACATACCTTAAAAGTTACCTCCGTTTTGGAACCGAAAGTTGAGGTGATCCGCTTACTTACTCTTAAACATACCCAGGTATGTCACATAACCTGCTTTCTGGAATACCCCCCGATCCTTTGTTTAATAAATACCCCTAGTTTTGTAGAAGTCTGATATTGCTTCATTTTGATTCAACCGAACTAACAGAAGAACTTCTTGGTTAATGTAAATTAATTCAGACAAGGCATAGTCATCTCATCTCAAACAAAAAGTCATTCAGTTTCATCTATTATTTTATCTCAATCTAATTAGAAATTAGTTCTATAGATATTATTACCAGTAATCATAAGATGTTCATCTCCATGTTCTTCTGTCATGTTCGCATCAGTGTTCTGCTCCATCTTTAGTTCTGAAATTGAGAGTATAAAGTAATATGCTTATCATCATTTTTATTGTGTAACCTATGTCTTTGTTTATATCATTATTCTAAACTAATTAATATTTTTTATATATTTTTTTAATATTTTATATTTTCATAGTCAGTCTTGGACAAGTTTAAAACATTAAAATCTACACATATAAAATCATTCCTGTATTCAATCATGTGACGTCAGTGCAGATGACTAATGCTGCAATCCAGTTAGTTTTTTTATGACCTTCCCTCGCTAACTTTCCTCAGTCTCTTTGACTTGGATGTACGTCATTGCTTACGTTGCATGAGTGCCCACTACTGGCGGAACCTTTGCAATGGGCTGAACTGGAACGCCCTTGATCATTTGGAATCCGCAATGGAGCCGATTTATTATTTATTTTTCCCCTTACAAAATTGTTTAATACAGCATTCTATGTGTGTGTGTGCATATATATATATATGTGTGTGTATATATATATATATATATATATATATATATATATATATATATATATATATATATATGATTATTTTCAATGTTGAAAACAGTTGTGTACTTTTTTTTTCAGGATTCCTTGATGAATAGAAAGTTCAAAAGAACAGCATTTATCTGAAATACAAAGCTTCTGTAGCATTATACAATACCGTTCAAAAGTTTGGGGTCAGTAAGAATTTTTATTTTTATTTTTTTGAAAAGAAATTAAAGAAATGAATACTTTTATTCAGCAAGGATGCATTAAATCAATCAAAAGTGGCAGTAAAGACATTTATAATGTTACAAAAGATTAGATTTCAGATAAACACTGTTCTTTTGAACTTTCTATTCATCAAATATTTTGTACATACGACTAATGGTTTAGAGTACAGAGCGATTTCATAATGTTCACCAGTCAGGCTGATCTTAAAAAAAAAAATCTTCTTAAAATCAATGATGCTGTATAAAGCTAAATTACCATATTACAAAAATCTGCATAGTATAAGATGTCTTATATACAGTCAAACCAAAATTTATTCAGACACCTTCAATATTTCACACATTATCACAGTATATTCGCTATAGTTTAAAAAAATGGTAATTAAATATGACAAGAATTCAGCATGAACTGCCAGAACAAAATGATCTTGATAATGTTAGTTAACACTTAAGCAAAACATGGTCAGGTTAAAATGTCTGAATAATTTTTGGTCCCAAATTTTTATAAATTTTACTGGTAGTCAGTATGAAGAATTTTTGGTGTGTGTCACAGTTTAATTTATTTTGCTATCCTCACTTACATAAATTAAATAGTGTCCTGCACCCACTAGTAAAAAAAAAAATAATAATAATAAAAAAAAAATATATATATAGTGTCTGAATAATTTTTGGTTTGATTGTACATTTAAAAAAAATCATACTCACCGGGAGATTCTTTAGTTTTTCCTTTCTCTGTTCGTGTATCCTGTTGTATCAGAAAAGATATTTGTTAACAGAACATGACTGCTGGATCAGTTATTAAAGTTAAACAGCTGATCAACAACACAGATTTTGTAAATTAATTTTAATGAATAGTTTTTAAATAATAAAAAAAACAACATAAATCAGTTTACTATGCTTTGTTTTTATACAGCATTTTGCACCTGTTTAATAATCACTTTAAGAAACACATTTGTATTTAAAGGTTCTTTTATCTGTTTTGCCATATGTTAAGTTATTGTAAACCCCAGAAAGTCAAATATCGATTCATGCCACACAAGCTACTGTTGTCTTGAGAGGTTACAAACCCCTAAAGCAGATTCATCTTCAATTTGCAAAAGTGACTGGGTTGAGATCAGAAAGTATAACTGGATTATTATTTATTACATTTAATTATGTGTTTAAGCCACACTAGGCTCTCTCTAAATAATATGACATTTTTATATTGTCTATTTACCCTAAACTGTACATTTAAAAAACATATTTCAGATTTTATATATTGTTTAATATGTATCATTTATCCTGAAGAACTGGATACCTGTGGTGGAAAACATTGTTTAATTCTTTCCAGAGCTTCACGATTCCTAACACAGTCCAGGAATTTATCCTCGTAGAACAGACAGTCCACTGCGAGTGTGTTCATCCTGGTCACATGACTGCTGCTGTCTGGTACCATCTTCTCTTTGTCAAATGTGTGATGAAGCACCACGAAGACAGCTGGTTTAGTCTCTGTTGGAGTGGTCAATATAGTTGTTATGTATTCATTATTAAAATGAGTTCGAATAAGAAACAATTACAAAACACATCATGCACATTACATTAAGAGTACATCACCTGAGACGGCATTAAGTTCATTCACTGCAGCATCAATGTCAGTTCCTGCCCTTGAAACAATAATGCAGCAAACCAGAATGAAATCACACTCCTCTTCAGTGAACACCTCCTCTAGATCTGGTGTTTGTTGAAGAACATTTCTTATGATGTCCTCTTGAGGTTTGGATGTCTTCCCAGGTAAAAGGATGAAATATTTTTTTCCTTCCAGAGGAATTAAAGTATTGGTTAATGTAAATTAATTCAGACAAGGCAAAGTCATCTCATCTCAAACAAAAAGTAATTCAGTTTTATCTATTATTTTTCCCAATCTAATTAGAAATTAGTTCTAGTTATTATTACCAGTAATCATAGGATGTTTATCTTGGTGTTCTTCTTTTGTAATGTTCATATCAGTGTACTGCAGGTCATCTGCGTTGTGCCTATCAGTTTTCTGCTTCATCTTTTGTTCTGAAATTGACAGTATAAAGTAATTGTTACGGTTCACGTCTCCCCTGGACTCCATCTCCCATTATCCTCCCTGTTCCACACCTGCACTCACTTCCTAATCAACCTCCCATCATCACGGATTACCTGCACCTGCTCCTGATCATCTGCACACCCTTTACATGGACTCACTTCCCTGCACTCCATTGTCTGTTCTATTGTTTGCTTTGGTTGGTGTTCAGGGGTGTATTCCAGAAAGCAGGGTTAACTTATACTGTCACATATACCCTGAACTCTCGGTTGATTAACCCAAACCTTGCTTACTCGAGGTATGTTGGTTCCAAAAATGCGTACAGGAGTAAGTTCAGCCAACCCAGAGTATGTTCCCGGTTAACACACAAGACATTCTCAACAGAGCGACGAATTGATGATTCACCATGGAAACAGACGCTAAGAAAAAGCGTGCCATTCTACTTCATTCTTCTTCTTTTGTTTAATGGCGATTTACATAACCTACTCGGTGCACATCACCACCTATTGGGTGGTTATGCAATCATTTTTAATTCTTTATTGTTTGATGCTAATTATTAAATAAGATATCACATATATGATATGTATTTTATTATAGAAATTATAGTATAGAAAATGTCCTGTTATAAAGGATAAAAAGCAGATCCATGTGTAAGATGACAATAAAATGCATTCATATATTAGAATTGAATAAATAGTTATATATTGTATAATATAACATTGTGTATATAACTGTAACTATATAACACATTTAGATACATGTTATATTATCAATATGGTTATATTAATGTATCTGAATTCCTCTTAAACTAACATTTTAACATAACCCCTTTAACATAATCTCTGCTTTAACATTATGTTCAGAGAGCAAGTTGCTATGGTTACTTACATACCTTAAAAGTTACCTCCGTTTTGGAACCGAAAGTTGAGGTTATCCGCTTACTTACTCTTAAACATACCCAGGTATGTCACATAACCTGCTTTCTGGAATACCCCCCGATCCTTTGTTTAATAAATACCCCTAGTTTTGTAGAAGTCTGATATTGCTTCATTTTGATTCAACCGAACTAACAGAAGAACTTCTTGGTTAATGTAAATTAATTCAGACAAGGCATACTCATCTCATCTCAAACAAAAAGTCATTCAGTTTCATCTATTATTTTATCCCAATCTAATTAGAAATTAGCTCTATAGATATTATTACCAGTAATCATAAGATGTTCATCTCCATGTTCTTCTGTCATGTTCGCATCAGTGTTCTGCTCCATCTTTAGTTCTGAAATTGAGAGTATAAAGTAATATGCTTATCATCATTTTTATTGTGTAACCTATGTCTTTGTTTATATCATTATTCTAAACTAATTACTATTTTTTATATATTTTTTTAATATTTTATACTTTCATAGTCAGTCTTGGACAAGTTTAAAACATTAAAATCTACACATATAAAATCATTCCTGTATTCAATCATGTGACGTCAGTGCAGATGACTAATGCTGCAATCCAGTTAGTTTTTTTATGACCTTCCCTCGCTAACTTTCCTCAGTCTCGTTGACTTGGATGTACGTCATTGCTTACGTTGCATGAGTGCCCACTACTGGCGGAACCTTTGCAATGGGCTGAACTGGAACGCCCTTGATCATTTGGAATCCGCAATGGAGCCGATTTATTATTTATTTTTCCCCTTACAAAATTGTTTAATACAGCATTCTATGTGTGTGTGTGCATATATATATATATGTGTGTGTATATATATATATATATATATATATATATATATATATGATTATTTTCAATGTTGAAAACAGTTGTGTACTTTTTTTTTTCAGGATTCCTTGATGAATAGAAAGTTGAAAAGAACAGCATTTATCTGAAATACAAAGCTTCTGTAGCATTATACAATACCGTTCAAAAGTTTGGGGTCAGTAA